>NC_142010.1:171016453-171316453 GCF_049901735.1 Notechis scutatus
AAGAGTCCACAGCTACAGGGACTCTGTCCACTTCCTCAGGATCAACCATCTGAAATCCCTCCCAGATGACAGGACTCAAATATGTCTTGGTTGGTTGCAAAGATCTGCCCAGCCAGAGTCCAACTCTTAAGAGAAGCTGAGCCAGTTCAATTGACAAACGCTGAGAATATTCCTCAGAGTGGCCCTGCAAGAGCCAGTTCCTCAGGACCTCTTTACCCCAGGAGGGATCTGATCAGGTGAAACAGGGCCATTAGGACTATCTCCTGGTTAAGTAAGGGTGGGAAAGTAAGTATTCTTTGCTGCCCTTTCTAATGAAGGTGCTTGTATCCATAATCAGAATGTGGATGAGGTGAGTTTTATTATAGGTCGACTTGGCATTAAGCAGCAGCAACTGGAATCCGGAATCATCAAATCTAGAAACCAGCTCCTGGTATAGAGCAGTATACAATTTAACTTACGGTGCTGGAAGGCTTTTTGCCCAATTCTTCTTGAGGTACAGCAGGGAACATTTGTATTATATTACCTAGCTTGGTGATGAAATGTTTGCAAATGTTTCCCTCCTTTTCAACCCAAAATACATCCTAACAAAAGCTCTTATCAGTGCTTGATTGACTTCATTCTGTCTTCCCCAAGCAGTACTCTAGACATCTCATGTCTATTCATTTTTTAGAGCCACTCAGTGAACAATGGGACTCTACAAGATCTGCCTGCACAGAAAGTCTGCAGTTTACTCCAGCCTGCACAGAAAGTCTTCAGTTTACTATTGCCACTTCATTGAAAAAAGCAATGAAAGCAGCAGCTAAATTACATGAAACTGCACTGGTTCCATGAGGCACCTTGGTTGGGCTGATCTAATTGGTCCTGCCTCCCTGTGAGGCTGCTGTGGAGAACTTTAGGGCCAAAAGGAGTGATGGTAAAAGACTGATATTAATACCCCCCAAATACAGACACAAATGCCCTGAGGTAAACTGATCTACTGTGTGACCCCATCCCCTTTGGGTTATGCTGTGAATGAATTGGACTAGGCGTGGCTGCCACGATGGCCATGAAACCCTGTGCTACCTCAGACCCTAGGCCCAGGGATGGCAGGAGTCACCCAGAACTTTAAAGGCTGGAGAACTTCAACCCAGAGAGTTCAGGAGCCCAGGCAAGGATGCTGCTCTACTTTAGGGAGGAAAGTGAGCAGCAGTTCTCACTGATGCCAATAGCCCAACCTCACAAAAAGAGCTTCAAATCTAGTGATGTCAGGACAGAGGCCCTGGAAGCACTAGAGACAAATAATGCCAGCCTCCTCTTGCTGCTGTCCTGGAATTATGACTGATGACACACTTGAATCCCAGGAGGGCACATTTTTAAGACAGGAGTCTCCCCTTCAGTGGCCAGTTAGGCCTTAGTGATGCAAGCTAGGTCAGCCCCTCATACACAATCAGAATGTGAATGAGGTAACTTTATTACAGGTCAACCTGGCATTCAGTAGCAGCAACTGAAGTCCAGAGCCACCAAAGCTCTGGAAACCAGGACCTAGAGCTATTATGATGCCAGAAGTCTTTCTGCCTAATTCTCCTTAGAGGTACAAGGAACAGGGAACATTCGTATCATATCACATAGCTTGGGAATGAAACATTTGCAAAAAGAAAAGCAAGAGGAGAGAACATCAAGGGCCTAGCCATTTTATTCCAAACTACAGATACTCTCAAATGTTGAGAATAGACCCTTAAGGAGCTCTGGGTGATATTGTAGTTTCAAGTTAAGAGGCTGACAAAAATATTAACAAAGCCAGTCTTCATTTAATGACTGAACGTGTAAAATTCCTGAGTAAGCACTAAGGTACGAACAATGTCTAAGCTGATAAATCAACATTTGGCAGACCAATATACTTCCTCTGTATTCAGACAATCTTGAGTTAGGCTCCTTGTGGTCAAAACTGCTTTTCTCACAAAGTGATAGGTTTGGCTGGAGCCACTAACATCTTTGTGTTAGGAAGCCTTTCTCCACTTCAGCTGTTTGCCTGGACAGTTTTTAATAACCGTAATTGCTTAATTCAACTAAAATATAGACTGAGCAGTACATATTATTTGTTCAATTCCAGGTAGAATGTTTGATATATTTGATAAATCTGAAAAAGGACAGAACCAGTGAAGTGTTGTTATGTCCTCTTTGGTCAATGAAATCTGGGCTGCTTTATAAATCTAATCATTTAAACATGTTTATAGAATATTATAAAATATTTCCTAATGTGGAATAGTAGGAAAAGTTAATCTGAATTCATACATATAGACATTTGTTTTATATTACCATAGAATTCGTTCCTATGCAAAAAAGCAAGCGAGGAGCCAATTATGTTTATTATCTATTTTTTTATTTTTATACAAACAATAGAAGGGAACAAAGCAGATGCTATGGCAGAGTCAACATTCAAACCATTTCAAAATGAGAAATCCACGCATTATTCCATCCCAATCACCCAGCAATCATTACTAGCATAAGGCCCCTACTGCCCCAAGTCATTCCATTCAAGCACTGCGTAGTTTATCTAGGACAACACAGTTAATTATTTTCGGATTAAAAGATTTTTTTCCTTTCTTATCAAAGATTCCATCTTAAACTTAACAAGACGAAATTAAGTCCTACACACACACAAAAAAAAAAATACTCAAGCCTGGAGTGCACAGAACTGCTGAAATACAGCCAGTATGTGATGATCCAATTCTGCTGTAAATAGAAGGTTTTCTAAAGTCACCATGTACTGTTGGATGATCTGATGATGCTACAGACACAAAAACGCATTTCAGTTAAGCTTGGAAACGATGTAGCACATTAAATAAAAGTATTATATGTCTAAAAAATATAATCTCTTATTTGCATTTTTTACCTCTTTGATATCTGTGGTATCTACAAGTACACTATACACTATGTGCAAGTCAAGAAAATTGAAAACAGCACCAGGATTTGAACTGCTAGGGGGTGGACAATCTTAATAATGAAATTAAGAGCAGGTGGTTTTCATCATGCCAACTGTTTTACACAGATATGAAAGGTTTAATGGTCATTGTAAAATATTATTTCCTTTACAACTACTACTGGGCCATTTCCAGAGCACTGGACAATTAAAGCAATCAAATCAATAAAAGTACTGTATAAAATAAATAGAAATCACAAGATTCATAAACTTTTAATTCCAATAGTTCGTCTCCAGTTAAAAACCTTTACAAATAAATCAAAAAGTTTCAACTTTAATTTCAGGTGAGCTTTTTTGAAAGGACTTTCCTTAACTATGCCAGCACCCTTCTCTACTGACCATTTATCTAATTTTAGATAAGAGGATTTGAATCTTATTCTTATTAACTGCTTTCTTAGAATCTTCAATGAAAGACCAAAGACTGGGAGGCATATTTAATAAAAGGCAATCCTGATAATGAAAGGCTTCAGAGACAATAGGGGTCACATTTGTGCCCAAAATTCAATGGCAGAAATCATGGCTGCTCAGATCATTAAGGTTTTAAGAAAGGAAAAATCTTAAGTACCTAGTATCAATCTAGGAAGTGTTGTGACTTTATTAGCAATAAACATAGCATGGCAAATTATGCAAGCCCAGATGGATACACAATTACCCTCTGAAAAATATTTGCTACCATGTTTCTCCAACAATACACGCCCCCTCCCCAATAGGAAGACCCAGCATGTTTTGTAGGCATAAAATGAAATTAAGCCCCTCCCCCCAAATTTAGGCCTATTTTAAAACATGCCAAATGGGGGGAGGGCGGGGGGGGGAGAACTTGCCGTTAGGAGCGCCCCGTGGGCAGCCACGCCTCACCATGGCGGGGTGTGGAGGGCTCCCTACCTCCGCCAAGCGCCTTTGCTACAGACCCAGGTATGGTGCTGGTTGCAGGACGGGTCAGCGGGCAGGCGGCAGCAGCGTGGATGTCGGCCTCGGCAAGGCACTTTAAATCGCAGGGCACTTTAAATTGCGAGACCTTCGGCGCCCGCCGCTGTTCTCTCGCCAGTGCCAGCGGGAATGGTAGAAGCTACAGAGGCGGCTCCCCCACCCGAGAAGCGGCTGAAACGCTGCCGATGGAGCAATGCGAAGGGAAAGCAACAGTGGTTGGGCGCCGAAGGTCTCGTGATTTAAAGTGCCCTGCCGAGGCCGACATCCACGCCGCTGCCGCCACCCACCTGCTGACCCGACCTGCAACCAGCACCATACCCAGGTCTGCAGCAAAGGTGCTTGGTGGGGGTAGGGAGCCCTCCGCACTTCGCCATGATTGGCCGTTAGGAGCGGCTGGTGGCGAGGCATGGATGCCCGCGGGGCGCTCTAGGAGAGGGTGCGTGGGGGAGGGGAGAAATTAATTCACCCCCGAAAAGACGGCCTAGCCGTTTTTTTAGGGCTCAAAAAAAAAAAATAAGTCCCAGCCTTATTTTCTCAGAAACATGGTAGATTGAGATCTACCATGTTTCTCAGAAAGTAAGGCTGGGAAGGTATTCATTGGCTTCTCTTCTCTATCTGAATATGGTACATACCAAGAAAGGCTGTATCAGGATAATCTCACTTTCAATAACCACATGAATCCTGATATCTATAAGACTTACCTGTAGAAAGATTTGCTGCAGCCTCTCTATACAGTTCTTATACCAAGGTGTAATTACATCAATCCCTCCTGTTTCACATCGTACTAGATGCTCTGTTAGGATCATAATAAAACGCTGGAAGGAATAAAAACAGTAAAATTGTTAAGATTCATAGACAAAATAACTTTGTTTTTCAGCAGGGGTTAGAAAACTCATGGAAAACAGTCTCTCTGAACTAAGTAGGACATAGTTTAGTACAGAATATCAACATTAGTAACTGTGGTATCAGTTTCTATTTCCAGAACTTGTCAAATGTACAGAATTTTAATTTAGAAATTGATGAAGCTGAAACACTTATTCCAGACTTTTGAAGTCACGTTAAGATTCTAAGATTGCAAGGGGAGTGGTGGCTCAGTGGCTTAAAGACATTGTATTTGTCGGCTGCAGAAGGCTGACTCTTCACATTCCAGTATTTCAAGCCCTGGCACCACATGACAGAGTAGGCTCCCGTCCCTTGCCTGAGTTCCTGCCAATCTAGCAGTTCGAAAGCATACAGATGCAAATAGATAAATAGGTACCACTCTGGTGGGAGTAGCAGAGGAAGCCCAGAAACCAACTGGCACTGGCTTGGTCCAAATGTGAAGCGAAAACCAGCAGAGAAAAAGGCCCGGATAACACTGACACTCCTGAAGAACACCGTTAGCTACCCTGTTTGCAGAAATAGTTTGCTCCCTGTGGTGCACCCTGGATAGCCCACAAGTGTGAACTGAACAAACTAGCAATCTTAGGTAACCAAACTACTACTCTGTATTAACATTGTACACTTTTTGCTTTGATGTACTGATGCTATATGCTAAATAAATACATCTAAGTCTGCCTTTTTCACTGGTCCATCAATATGTCTGGTTTTACCTGGAATATTACAAGGAAAAGATTTTTTTGTTCACTTTGAGCTGATTCAACTTTTTCTTGCAAGCGTTCAATTTGTTCTTCAAGGGGCCAATTTTCCCTCTCATTCCTTCGAGAATCATCACGCTGGAGGGAAAGAGTTGAAATTTAATTGATTTTAATATATTTTATAAATAATCAAGATGGAAAACAAAACAAAAATAAAAGACACCGTTGCAGATATTGTCAAAAAAAATAGCTTGAAAGCATGCGACAGAGTTTTCTGCTAGAAACTGAACCGGCAAATAAAGTCATATTTGTTTTAGATTGGTTTGGTGTCTCAGCTATTGTTTCAGATTGTGTTTGTTATTTGTTTAAAAATATTGCAAATCTATGAGGTAGAAACAGATGATATAAATCATTCATATTCAATTAAATAGGGGAGTTGATCACATTTTATCAAGCAACTTGTTCATGACATGGGGATTCAAAAAGTTGAAGTTATCTAGCAATTAAAAGTATCCAAAGACAAGAACGCCTGAGCCACAGGCACAACAAAAGAACGATCATCTCCATCTTTCCATCCTGCTGCTCATCTCTGCCTAGCTCAGCAAAGCAAAAGAAATCTTACGTTTTATAGCTGATGAAATATTTTTTAAGTCTTATTTCTTCATACAGGCATGGGAAAAAGTTACCTACTCTTTTCTGTTGCTTAGTTAATCTTTCTTTGGCTTCTTCTAGCTCCTTTTGGATCATCATCACATGCTTGTTCATCTTACGAATGGTAGAGTGTAAAATCTCCCAAATATAAAATCTAGCAATAAAAGAAGCAAAGAAGCACTCTCATGTTCGGAGAAAACAACTCTGATTTTTGTCAGTAAAAAGGCACGATACACACTTGTATATCTAAGCTTTTCTCAGACAATGAGTAAAATGGATGAAAACACGAGGACAATGGTGCAACTTCCTCCCCTCTGAGGAGAAATTTCAGTATCAGAATTCTCTAGGACTATAAAAAAGCACGCAAATTTTCAATCAGATATACAAAAGGTTTCTCACTTTCAGGAAATATTTTTAACTTAGGCAAAATTTCCCTTATCAAGATCACTCACACTTCAATGAAAGATATTTAAGGCAGTGTTTTTAAAAGTTATGAGGTGGTTGATATTTATTTACCTTGTAAAATCATGAGATAGCTCTGGAGAGAAAATCCAATTTGCCACTGCAGCACAATCCACAATCTGTGTTCGAATCATCTTATCCACCAGTACAGCAATCATCTGTGCAAATGCAGAAACTTTGCTCAGTTCATCAGGTGTGTGTGTGTGTGTGGTCATCTGGGCACAACTTTCAACACAAACTCAGACTTGAAATCCCAGTTAATTGAAACTACACAGGATCCCTCAAAGCACAGCCTCTCTGGGGAATAACTATGGAAAATAGGGCTCCCATAAAAGTATGTGATTTAATTGAAAAGTAATGTGTTAAACATTCAAGATATAAATGAATATCAATACTAATGAATAGATTTGTATCATTTTCGATAACATAGTATAATTTTAGAATGTACCAGACAGAATCCCAATGTAAGTTATGTGTTTTATATTAAGTATTATAAATATAGGGGAGAGAGATAAAGGCATCATACTCCATATAGTGTACAGGAGAAGTTTTTCTTCTTTTTTAAAGAAGAAAAATAAATGGATGGCTGGAAATAGAACAGACAAAGAATAATAAATATTATGATCTGAATTGAGAGGAGATAAATAAAATAAAATTGAGAAAATTTAAAAGAGAGGAGAAGTTATATAGAAAATTGAAAATGTTAATAAGATATGAAATGGTATATAAAAGGAATATGAATTTGAATTTGTGTCTGTACCAAGAGACACCGGGACTAAAGCAACTTTCAGAAAAGAGATTTTTATGCTTTTATGTTTTGTGTTTTTATGTATTTATGTATTGTATGTCTTGAAGAATTAATAAAACTTGTTTTTTTTTTTTAAAAAAAGCACAGCCTCTCTATAAGATTCAGCTCCTAAGCTGTGCAGATCATAGTTATTCATGTTAGGAGGGCCACTTATCGTAACTTCCGAGGCAGGGAAGGAAGGAAGGGAGGAAGGGAGGGAGGGAGGACTATATAAATGTTCATTCTTACCTGAGGATGATTCTTCCATACTTCATACATCACTCTAAGAACATGAAGCTTCCCTTCATCACTTTCAGCCAAAGTTCTGAGGACTTCTCGAAATCTTACAAAAACAGAAAGGACATAATTCAAGGATGTTAAGGAATAGAACATGTCGCTTATTCTTACAGATCAATTCTTATTGGACCCTTGGGATTCAACTGGGATCAAAATGGCAAAATTGATTGGGAGGGGAGACCGAAAGAGAAGTGGACTGGCTTAGTCTGCCAAGAACTCTGGATTTCTAGCTTGAGAGCCTAGCAGTATTGCCATGTTGACAAAGAGCTCTGTAACACAGTTCTTCCTGCTACCTTAGCTAGTTACATGTCACAGTACCCTGTGAAAACTCAGCAGGTGAATTATAGAACCCATCTCTTCCCCAAAATCAATGCCAACATTAAACACATACACACATAGGTGAGACGGTGGTAAGAGAAATCTGTTGCCAAAGCAATGAGAGAAAACCATGGCTTAAATCCAAGTCATAGCAGAAGGCATGTGCCAACCCTTTGAAATAGATGAGACTTGAACACCAAGGAAATGAATGGTAATACTATAATACTTTAGTTATAGAGTTACAGTGAAAGAATCTTACCTCCCTGCCATTTCCTAAAAGAGAATCAGGAAGGGTCAAGTCTGAGATGCTTTCTCAAATTCCATTCCTGCTTTGGGCTGAGATTTCTTATCTTTTCTGAGATTTTTCTTATCTGCCTTGGCTGCAGTTGTCCCTCAAGATTATTCTCTTAGTTGACTGCAGTATGCAAAAATATCTCAGACAGACACCTCCCTCAGCCACAGGACCATAAGAGGCAGAGGGCATAAAGCATAGCCAGACTTCCAAGATTCTGTTATTATATAACAAAAGTAGTGTAGTCTTATTTCTTGACTTGGTCTATATCATGGGGCTGACATTCTCTCATTGCATAATTGGACCCAGTCACCAGCTTTTTCTTCAGATAGATTGTTTTTAATTTTGCTTGTGCCCAAATTCTACCCACCACTCTACAACCTAATGCAGAAAGGAGGTTCTTCTGGCCAAGCAAGCTTTTTATTAATTTCCCTCCTCCTGCAGACCTTCTTTGGCCATTCTTATTAGCCTTTATCTTGGGCTTAAATATATACAGGGACAATGTCCTGTCGCAGGTCACAAAGAGGTGAGAAAGGACTGATGAACTTTTTGTCTATGCTGCACTGTGGGAGAAAGCTGCTGAATACAAGATTCATCCAGACAGACAGACAGACAGACATAAAGATCCCAGGGATCAGAGACTATCCAGGAAACAATCCATTTGAAAAAGTATGTTAAAAAAATAGATAATATAGCTAATTTTTAAAACAAAAACAAGAAGCAAGAACACACTTGCTTCTATCCTTTTCTTCATAAAGTTACAACACAAATAAAAATAAAATGGCAACAGCATGAGCAAACTGACATTTTAATGTACTTAGTGATAAAATACTTACTTTCCCAGAGCACTGAAAGAGTGACTGAATGATTTTGCGGCTAAGTGCAATAGTGTCTGGACAAAAACCTCTATTTTTAAAGGATTATATGAGAAGCCTTCATCTGGAAAACAAAGTTACAAATACATCAATACCTATAAGCAATGTGGGCATTCACCAAAGGCTGAGATGGACTGAATATTTTTAGTTTTCTTTTTAAAAAAAAACTGGTGAGGATTTTCATAATGGGCTTTTTTACAATTTCATTAAGACAAATTAAATTGCAAATATCAATGAATGAATTTCAGACATATACCAATATATATGATAAAACTGAACTGAAACTCCCAAATGTGGCAATTTTCTTCCTCCAATCTGAATTGCAGCTTCTCTCTTTTCCCATGCCAATTCTATAGTGTCACTCTGTTTTTTAAAAAAACATAAATGTAAAGGCACATTTGCTTGTTTGTATGTATGGAGTGGTGCTGAATATCAACAGTCCCAGGTCAATACAATTCTATTCTGAGCTAGTACTAATTGCTGTGTGAAAATAAGAACAGGAGCCATACCCTAGATTTAACCTAAACCTAACAAGCTTCCCTGAGGTTTTGCAAAGTTTCCATAAATGGAAATTAGCAACGGAACATGGTAAATATCAGAAGGCTTACCATCATCTTCTTCCTGATTAAGATTGGGCACATCCTTAAGAATGGTGAAGATTTCATCATTACTTGCTTTATTTTTAATGGCAATGCTTAAACAGAGGGCAACGTTATATCCAGGTAGAGATTCTACACCCAAAGATAGACGAAGCAAAGTTACCATCTTTGAAAACTGGGCATTTTTTTTTACATGTTTTACAACTTTTTTTTTTTACAACTTTTTTTTTTTACAATGTAAACTTCTTAAAGCATATTAAATTTTCTTGGAAATCAATCATGTCAGAGAAATTAGGACGATATGTAAGTTGCAATAGCAATAGCACTTAGACTTATATGCTGCTTCACAGTGCTTTACAGCCCTCTCTTAGTGGTTTAGAGTCAGCCTATTGCCCACAACAATCTGTCGTCCAACTCAGAAGGATCGAAGGCTGAGTCAACCTTGAGCCTGATGAGATTCAAACTGCCGAACTGCTAGCAGTCAGCAGAAGTAGCCTGCAGTACTGCATTCTAACCACTGAACCACCACGGTTCTTATAAAAAAATAAATCAACTAGAGGTTTTTTTAAATATGTCTTTCAGAAGAGAAGCCACACCTTTAAGCAATGTCCCCTTATGTCATCATGACCACTGGGCTTTGGATGGTCCTTGGTTGGCACCATCTCATACCTGCCCATGGCTACAGCAACTTTCTTTAGATGGAGTTAGTTACCTATTCCCTCTCCCATCCCCCACTGTTTTAATAAGACAAAATACTATTTGCCTCAACAGTAACAAATGCTCCTTGTCACAGTCCAAGTTTTTTTGGGTAAAGTATAAATTATATAAATATCATCTTCTACGTACTGTTACTTTCGTCTCCGTATTTATAAATACAGGTTGGATTTGCAGGAGTAATAACTGAAAAACTAGCAGGAACGATATCTACTATTCGCTGATGGTAGGAAAGCCTGAAAAAAAAGATTTTTGTAGAAGGTTGATAAGAAGATATTCTTGCTGCAATTATGTCACATGATTATGGTTATACTACAGATATAACCCAACCAATCATTCATAACTTGGCATACATACATGCACTGGTAAAGCAGCCCAAAGCTAATATCTACACCCTGATCCTGAATGCACAGAAAAAGTTCCTCACAGAACTAGGACTGTGCCTGAACTATAATTTGTCAGAAACAGGGAAATGATAAGATTCCTTGAAAATTTCAATGCTACTTTCTTTCCTTTTCTTTGTTTGAAGCAAGCTTGTTGCCAATCTCTCTGCTTAAAAAAGGAAAGACAACAACTCTCAGAAGTGGAAGAGAATTTCTAGCAGTTAAAGGGGTAAGATATTTCAATTAAGAGCAAAATACATTTTGTAAACATGGGTGCTCAAATAAGGGTGCTAGAAAAAGTTAGGGAAAAATATCTTCCTGTTATTGCCTTGTTATTAACTGAAAGTGCAGCCCTCTATCTATCCAAACTTCTAAAATGATGGACATTATTTAATAATCTTAACATCATTTAGTCTTCTGCAATTTTAATTTTATTTTCTTGCTAATTAAGTTAGTCCTCAAATGAATCATGTTTTCCAAACTCTTAGAAGCAATGATGGTGCCTAGAAACTAACTCTAAACAGCCATGTCCTCAGTAGACTATAAAACAGGAAAGAAATGACAAAGGATCAGTATGCTCCTTCTGTATAAATCTCAATTAGTTTTGACCATAGGATGCTGATTTTGGACTGCAGATTTTAACTAGAGAAGAAAAAAACTTTCCAAGGTGAGACTTGGAGGTGATTAATGGAATGGAACCTATGCTGTGAGAAATTGAGAGCGCTCCTGCCTGCTAATTCCATGAAAACAGGGATTGTTGGGAATCAGGGATTGCACTTTTGGTTAGAACAGGACTAATTTACTGTGGAGATGAATTAAAGAATATGGATGGTATATTAGCTAACAAATGGGAGTAGTCAGAACAGGATTCTAATCTCAGGTCTTCAAATCATGCTTGATCCTAGATGCCTGATGCAGATAGCTGCTGTGAGACAACTACCAATCCCATTGGCACTGCACCTGCATAGCAAAACTTTGCAATATTGGTCTCTTCCCTGAATATTTAGGTCAATTAACCCTGGTAAAGGCCAAACTAACAGTAAAAGAGGGAATTAGGGACACCGTTTACCAAAATGGTATCACCTGCCCCAGAAGTCTATTACCAATTGACATACAGCTCTCTATTGTGGGATACTTATACAATTGAACACTAAGCAAATATATATGGGCCTTTCCTAGAGCCCAGTTTGATGCCCTGCCATCAGCTCTACTGGAGATATGATTTCATGGGGTTGCTCATTTTGCCCTTATGAATCCAGGGAGGCAGAAATTCTTGCCCATGTCCTCCAACAGTGCCCTTTCTATGATGCTCCAAGATGTGCTCTGATTGGAGTGTGCTTCGTGTTTGGAGCACTGCCGCTGTTTGGAGCTCCAAACGGCGGCGGAAGCTCCAAATGCGGAAGCTCCAAACATGACGGTGGGCGATCTTTTTATTTTGGTCCGCGCGAAGTTCAGAGCGAGCATGAGAGGGAGACCGCGATGCCTTGCTAAAGAGCCAGAAAGCAGCAAGGGCGCCAGGTGGAAAGGACAGGGTCGCGATCACACGGAGATGCCCAAAGCGCGGAGCGCACATAACTAAAGGCGGCGCACGCAGTTGGCTTGGGGACTACAAGGCAGCATCTGCGCCTCTTCCCGGGCGCGTCTCTAGGCTGCTTCCGGAGCTACGGGACGCTCTCCGTTGCCTACCAGCCCTTCTTCCTTGGGCTCCCTGCCGTGGGGTACACCCACTTCCTCCTGCAAATTACGCCTCGCAACTCTTCTCTCCCTTTCCTCTCGCTCCAAAAAGATCGCCATCGTATCCCGCCGATTCGGGCTTCCAGCCACGTTGTGATCCACTAGTGAGGTTGCCATCTCGGATGGAGGCATCGCAGTCTCCCTCTCTTGCTCGCTTTGAACTTCGCGCGGACCAAAATAAAAAGATCGCCCGCCGTCATGTTTGGAGCTGCCACTTCCGCGTTTGGAGCTCCAAATGGCGGCAGCACTCCAAACACGGAAGCGGCAGCTCCAAACGTGGCAGTGGAATGGGCAGAAGGGAAAGCAACAGTGGCGGGTGCCAAAGGTGTCTGCAGCAAAGGTGGGAGTAGGGAGCTCTCTGTGCTTGGCCATGATCGCCCGTTAGGAGCGGCTGTTGGCGAGGATGCAAGGGGGGGAATTAAGTCACCCCCCGAAAAGACGGCCTAGCCGTTTTTTCGGGGCTCAAAAAAAAAATAAGGCCCGGCCTTATTATGTGAGAAACACGGTATTTTATGGCAAATGGTTAGTCAAAGAAAGATCTCTCTCTCTCTCTTTTGATTCTGCTAAAGCATCCCTCAGAATTTTTAAGAGGGGGATGAAAACATGCATGTGAAAGAGACAATATTTCTTAGACTATAGGATCAAAGGATGGGAATAGTGGAAACGGATGACAGGATGGGATGAAGAATGGAAATCAGGGTAGTGAAGGGAATAATAAGTTGAATGCTGTGGAGATAGTTATGTGCATGTGACAAAACAAGAGCAGGGTCACAAATGGCTGTACGGTGAAGGAATGTCAACAGACTACAAGACAGAAAAAACATACCGATTGCAAATTAAATGTGTGGAGAGCGTTTGGACAAAGAGAAATAAGAAATGAGATCTGAACTGCAAAAAAAAAAAATAGGCAAGAAAAGTGAATGTGACAACAGGAACAGGAAGACTGAGTAATTGCAACTGGGTGAGATGGAACAAGCTGATAGATCAGAAGTGACCTCTGCAGCATAGCGAGTATTGGAGTAAATGCACTTAGGAATCTTTCCTCTTCTCTTTATTCCTCCATGTCTTTAATTTCTTTTGCTTAGTCTATTTTACTTCTTTTCAGTCCTTGCATAGCACGGCTTCTTATGACGGAAATAGCATGGTGGATACATAGGTATATAAATGCTGCTATCTCTCACTCACCGCATGCATTTTTCCAGTACTTCTCTTACAAATTTAGGCCGGGGTCTGTCAAGATCCTCAGAAACAGAATCTGACCTACATATTAAAAAAAAAGATGGTATTCAGAAAAGGAAAGACTTGTAAGACTATATGGCAACTAGATATTTTCATGTTCATAAGATAGTTTTCTAGATTTTTATAGCATTACAGTTTCTAGTATACTAAGGATATGCAGGACTGGAGTTTGACTTATAATCCACAATGAAAAAAAAACTATCTTCAATTATTTAAAGGATCAGAAAATATATCAACTTTGGAATGAGACTATTCTGTAGGGTTTTCCGCTACTTGGGTAACAATATTTCTGTCTGCCACCCTATTTTTCTACTTGTCCATCCAACCATCTATTTATCCATCTATGTGTCTGTTCACTATGTGCCAAAATATTGCAGAACAATTTACAATTTACAATACAAACTGCAATAAAATATGTAAAAATAATATACTGAAATCAAATAATATACTAAATCAAACCATCATTTAAAAGATCAAGGGAGAGAAAGAAAAGCCATTTATATAGACCAGGCCTGGGTAAAAAAATGAATTCAAAATCATCCTAAAATATGACACTCTGGAGCATGGACAACAATACACGGAAGGGCACCATGAACAGCTGCCAGATGGCATTTTGCAGCTGTCAGTACGTGTATTCGGATCTCCCTGATGATCCCGGTGACCAACCACATAGAGATTATCTCATTCTACAGCAGCTGAGGTTGTACTTTTTTTTTTTAATATACTGAATGTTTTACTCCCCTTTAATAGGGTTTTTAGATGTGTGTGTGTGTGTATGTATTGAGTGTGTATTTTTAAAATGTGCATTACATTTGTGTCTTTTATAATTTTATAATTATTAATTATAATTAATTTTATAATTAATTAGAAATATTAATTATTTGTACTCCACTCTTCCTATCCTGGTCTATGTCTGCAATAAAGATTTGCTTTGTTTGGTCAGTAGAAGCAACTGTGCAGGTATTAGTATCCCAAATTGCTAAAGGCCTTAGAGATCATAACCAAAGCCTGTCACAGAAGCTAAAGGGCACCACTGAGGCTTCAGCAAAGGAGCCTGATCAGATGCCCCATATAACAATCTGTCAGCTGCATTTAGATCAATAGTGGCAACCAGATCAAGGACAAAGGTAGCCCCATATAGAGCACATCAGATCAATTTAAACATGAGGCCCCTGGACCATGAACATCTATAAATAGTTGAAAGTGGTAGATTCCGTACCCAAAAGCATTTCTGGAAGCTCAAAGAGAAATCTGAGCAGCAGAATTAGATAGCAAGATGTGGTCTATCTTACTAAATAGCGCTCAGGAAAAAAAAAACACCTCATGGCTTCCTGATGTCAGAGAGGTTTTCTGAGGAATGACATAATATCCCTATGGATCAAAGAAAGGCTCAATTCCAGAGCCCAACCTGATGTTGCACAGCAATGAGGTTAGCACAGCTAAGTCCATACCATCCAGCACGGCCACCTATTTTTTTTTAATAATGCAAGCCAAGTTCATTCTTTCATCCAGGAATTAATGAAGTTTTAGTGTGAGTTGTGATGTAACATTCATTATCACAAGGGAGAAAATCAGCAACTGGTCTAAGTATGGTACAAGTGCTTTAGAGACCTATCAAATGCTGCTACATAGGCACTGCAGAACATTTAAAAACACATTTTGTGTTGGAATCTGAAGCACAGCACAGTCCTAACAAACATAACCCAAATAGCTGCCAGACATGAAAATGTGCATAAACACATATATGGAATCAAACACTTACCAATCTTCCCAGCTCCAACGGAACTCAAAATTACTAAGATGGTGGGAAAACCAATTAATAAACCTTGATGGGAGAAAAAAATAAATAAATGTAAATGTCTTACATCAAAACCTTTTCATTTTGCAGAGCTATTATTGACATTATATTAAATGTATAAAATAAGTGGTGGACAAGTCTGAGTAGATGCAAATTCTTAAAAACCAAAGGATAGAACATTTCCAATCATTTATAGTAACACAATCTTTTGAAGAGTTATCTCAGAGGCATCTGCATGCTTTGCAAATGACTTGATAGTGCTGCAGTTCCAGCATATTCTAAAACAGGGTCCCCAACCCTTAGTCAGTGGACCAGCACTGGGCCATGAAATGTCAGAAACTGGGCCGTGCAAATGAGTGAAGCCCCATCTGCAGGATGCAGGCAGCACATGAAACCACGCCCCCTCTGGTCCACAGAAAAATCTCTCTCCACCGAACTGGTCCCCTGGTGCCCAAAAGGTTGGGGGCCACTGTTCTAAAATACCTTTTTTGAATCATTTTCAAATAATTAACCTTATATCCAATAATAATTGGGTAGTTCTCTTCCACATTGTAATATTTTTATTAGCAATCTAACTTTGCAGTGAGGGCTAACTGATTGATTTATGAATGCTATAAATCAGAATTGAAGAAGGTTCTTGGATGAGAAGTGAAACATCTTCCAGGAAAAACAAAGTCCAGTTGTCTTTTGAAAAAGATCTTTGGGCCATATAAGAAAGTTTCAGAAGAACACAGAAGAAATCACAGAAGAAATCAGTAGAAGAAATCAATTATTGCAATACTAATTCAATGAGAGGAGTGACCTAAAATACGAAAGCCTGTAAAAGCAGGGGCATTTTATAGCTATCATGGATTTTGTTGTGTTACAGGAAACCCAAGACACTAATCTTCAGAAAATTTAGACGAGAATGTCCTTACTCACCGATCTATGCAGATAGTATTCATTGTATCTAAGCGCATGTACAGCATTTCTGTAGCTTGTGCAAGCTGTCATTTTTCAATTAAGGTTTAAATCAGGCCTGTCAAACTGGTGGCCCATGGGCCGGATGTGTCACGCACAGGCCACACACACCCCAGCTCCACAAAGGCAAAAAAAACATCATGATACATCACGATATGTCACATGACCTGATCGAGTTTGACACCCATGGTTTAAATTGTTTATATTATAATGTTTAATTGCAATATGGTTGGAAAAACATACCCTTCCTTTTGTTATCAAAAGGTATTAACTGTTACAAGAGACCTTTGGGGGAAAAGGATACAACTTGAGGTAAAGATCCAGGCTGAAGTTTACAGAGTTCAATAAAAAGCGTTGTGTACATGATTTCCGTGTGAGGTGGAACAGGAAGCTGAAACAACTCAGCAAAAATTACCTGGGGAAAATATGAAAGCAATATGATGAAGCACACTTACAACAATAAAAGTGCACAGAATGTTTAATTGTCAATGTTAAAATGCCCCACTCCAATCCCACAATGGCCTTTCTAGCTGAACCGGAAATGGTTTGAACTCAAAATCGGTCATTTCAAGCTCCATTCTGAAATGAGGAACTATTAGCAGAGAGGAAGATAATTGGCACTAAATAAGAAAAAGTGACCTGATAAATATAGTGTTTACCTCAACAATATGGTAATTCAGAGGGATCTTGTTGTTTCCTGGATAGCTTGTTAATTGGGCAGCACTACAGAAAAAGATAGGCGTATAGTTTAGAATTAAACAGGCAAGCAGGAATCAGGCAGCAAAAACGTAATTTACTGTGATATGTGCCGGGACCCATTCCTACAAAAAAACCTCTTTCCTTGCAGGAAACAAATCTTAGAAATAGTTGCCAAAGGTTCTGTCACTGTGCAGTGTCAGACCACTTTTGATAGATTGATATAGATATGACAGTTCCAGATGCCCTAAATAACCAGGGAAGGAGCTCCTTCAAAATTGCTACAGTTAACAAACATGATGTAAATCTGCATTTTAAAGCATTAATTTAACACACAAAGTTTTAAAGAACACTTCTCAATGTAGGGAAAACAGATTCAATATCACTTTTCTAGGCCAAAAATACTCAAATTGTATATGTAACAGCTAATGGCAAGTCAATTGGACCCATTTAATTTCCTTCTCTCTCTTTCTTTCTCTCTCCCTCCCTTCCTGACAACAGTGCAACACAGCCAATTTTGAATGCAGACTTCCTCCCAACAACTCTGCTTGGGGGAAAAAATGTAACTGATTTGTGAAAAAATACTTACTGCAAAATGTTTTGAATTATATAACATTTTTGCCACTGTATCCAATCTGATTGAAAATGTTGACAATCATTTACCCAAGAAGGGCATCCAACGGGGGAGGCTGAATTAAATATACATGGAAGCAAAGAGCCCTACCATGTCTTTCTCTCTTTCCAAAATGATCTGATGATGCAGTGGAGGTTTTCTTCGATCACAAATCTTTCAACAGAGTGACTCCCAGGCATAACTGGACCCTGACAAAAAAAACAAACAGAGGTTAATTTATTGGCACAGCCCAAAAACCCATCTTCATCCCAAAAGGCATGATGTGTGATCACATATTGGTATTATAACATTCTCCCAATAGTTTTAATAAAGAGGAAAGGAGGGGAGGGAATTTTTCTCATGAGAGAAAAATCATGGAAGAAATTCATCTGTAATGGAAAATCTGTTGGATTTTTTGCAGGGGATGCAGAAAAAACAAAATTTGACATATAAATTTAATAATTGTTAACATTTAAAAAGGGGAAGACATATTTTATTTCCCCTTTTCTTTTGAGGGGAAATGGACATTTTATTATAGTCTTAAAGTAAAAGTTGAAAGTAAGTGTTCTCTATAACCTTGGAAGAAGTCAGAAATCATTCTTTGTATATATTTGTGTCTTTTTTTCTTTATATTTTTTCACACTTCTATCCCTATTCTCCTTTTACTCCTTTTGGTTTCTTTTGATTGTTAGCATATGTTGTTTTTAATGTATAGGCTTTTTAAAAATGCAATAAAATTATTTGATAGAAAAGCCAATGAGCTGGAAACTACTTCTATAAGCACAAGGACACTTAGTATTTTCATTTAGAAATAGCCTTTTCCTGCTTAAAAAAAAAAGTAGAGCCCCCAAAAGCAGTGGTGCATAGGGCAGATGGAACTATTAGACAGACAAAGCAAACCCTAAACTACATCAACCCTGATAAAGAATGTGAGGCAAATTCTCAGCTATTTTCAGGCCAAGTAACGACCCAAACCGAAAGGTCAGAAGGCAAAGGGACATATTATGTGGAACCCACCAAAGACAAAAACATTTCAATTCCCAACAGACAATGCACTACAAGGATGCTGCCCCACAATACTGACTTACTTCAGGATCATCAGTGTAGTCAAACATCCGGAAGGTGACTCTTGGCATTGGATAAACGGAATCTGCTGCGTGGGGTGGGGCTGTAAAAGGAGGCAGGTTGTGCTGCAGAGCTTCACAAAGGACGCTGTCGAACGCCAGGTATGGCCTCGGGATGTGCCTTTCTTGCCAGTGGTCCTTCTTCATTTTCTGAATCTGAGCCCAAAGGCAATCTAAGTACTGGAAGGCAACAGACATCCATCAGACATTTTCATATTTGGAGTGAAGGGATATTCCCAAAGCCAGACTGATTTCCATGTTATAGGAAATCCCCCTACCCAATTTTCTTAGGAACCATTTCAGGAGGGAAATTCAGAAGAAAGAAAAGCCAGGGAGGAAAGCCATTGGGAAGACTTTCTCATTAGAACAGCATCAACTTCATGCAGCCAAAACTGGAATTACGCATCTGCCCTAACATTTCTTCAGATGGATATCAGGACAAGAATTCAAAACCCTGATCATATTCACCTCTTCTTGTGGATGTGGTTTATCAGCGGACCAAACTTGTAGCATAGGCACATGAGTCTTCTGACGCCGTCTGCCATAAAAAGAACATAATCATTGTAAGGACTACTGATAATTGGTTTGCACTTCAACTCAGAAAGACGCTGAAAGAAACAAAGTATGACTCAATTGACAGGAGGCATTGGGAAAAGCATCTGGCTGTAAAAGTGTGCATAGAAACACTTTGGCCGATACCAGTAATGCAGCATACCCATCATGGTCCTAAGTTGTGACAGTTGAGTGACTGATCCGATATTATGACCTCTTTTGTGGTGGACATTAAAAGTAGATGCTAGTTTTCAGCAAAATTATGATCATATGAGTATGGAACACTGCAAATGGTCATAAATGCGAACCAGTTGCCGGATGCCCAACATAATGACCATGGGGGTCGGGATCAGAACTTTGGAACTGGGTCGTTCCCCCAGAGAGGCCCATCATAACTCTGAACAGTTGTAATCAATCATATGTCAAAGGCAATCTGTATGCATTTTCAATGACCTGGTTCCTAACTAATGTAGGTTTTGGGGAGAGTTGGTTTAACTACCATGTACAGGTGAAACTCGAAAAATCAGAATATCATGCAAAAGTTCATTTATTTCAGTAATGCAACTTAAAAGGTGAAACTAATATATGAGATAGACTCATTACATGCAAAGCAAGATAGTTCAAGCTGTGATTTGTCATAATTGTGATGATTATGGCTTACAGCTCATGAAAACCCCAAATCCACAATCTTAGAAAATTAGAATATTACATGCAATCAATAAAACAAGGATTGTACAGAGAACAATATCGGACCTCTGAAAAGTATAAGCATGCACATGTACTCAGTACTTGGTTTGGACTCCTTTTGCAGCAATTACTGCCTCAATGTGGCGTGGCATGGAAGCTATCAGCCTTTGGCACTGCTGAGGTGTTATGGAAGACCAGGATGCTTCAATAGCAGCCTTCAGCTCTTCTGCATTGTTCGGTTTCATGTCTCTCATCTTTCTCTTGGCAATGCCCCATAGATTTTCTATGGGGTACAGGTCAGGCGAGTTTGCTGGCCAATCAAGCACAGTAATCCCACGGTCATTGAATCAGGTTTTGGTGCTTTTGGCAGTGTGGGCAGGTGCCAAGTCCTGCTGGAAAATGAAGTCAGCATCCCCATAAAGCTCGCTGCGGAAGGAAGCATGAAGTGCTCCAAAATCTCCTGGTAGATGGCTGCGTTGACCCTGGACTTAATGAAGCACAGTGGACCAACATCAGCAGATGACATGGCTCCCCAAATCAACACAGATCGTGGAAACTTCACATTGGACTTCAAGCATCTTGCAGTGTGTGCCTCTCCATTCTTCCTCCAGACTCTGGGTCGTTGGTTTCCAAATGAGATGCAAAAGTTGCTCTCATCAGAAAAGAGGACTTTGGACCACTGAGCAACAGACCAGTTCTGTTTTTCTTTAGCCCAGGTAAGACGCTTCTGACGTTGTTTGTTGTTCAGGAGTGGCTTGACAAGAGGAATATGACATTTGAAGCCCATGTCCAGGATCCGTCTGTGTGTGGTGGCTCTTGATGCACTGACTCCAGCCTCAGTCCACTCCTTGTGAAAGTCCCCAACACTTTTGAATGGCCTTTTCCTGACAATCCTCTCCAGGCTGCGGTCATCCCTGCTGCTTGTCCACCTTTTTCTTCCACACTTTTCCCTTCCACATAACTTTCTATTAATGTGCTTTGATACAGCACTTTGGGAACATCCAACTTCTTTTGAGGCTTTCCCTCCTTATGGAGGGTGTCAATGATAGTTTTCTGCACAACTGTCAAGTCAGCAGTCTTTCCCATGATTGTGATTCCTACTGAACCAGTCTGAGAGACCATTTAAAGACTCAGGAACCCTTTGCAGGTGTTATGGCTTAATTAGCTGATTAGAGTGGGACACTTTGAGCCTAGAATATTGAACCTTTTCACAATATTCTAATTTTCTGAGATTGTGGATTTGGGGTTTTCATGAGCTGTAAGCCATAATCATCCCCAATTATGACACATCACAGCTTGAACTCTCTTGCTTTGCATGTAATGAGTCTATCTCATATATTAGGTTCACCTTTTAAGTTGCATTACTGAAATAAATGAACTTTTGCACGATATTCTAATTTTTCGAGTTTCACCTGTAGAAAGATGCTTGTAGAATAACAGAGCCCAAGACTTACAAAAATTCTCATGTCAGCCCTGTGATCACTTCAGATCCCCTTTTAAAAGGCAACACTTGCCTACTGCTTTCCAGGAATTCCCACACATTGGTTTGAGTTCCGCCTTCAGGGTCAATGGAAAACAATTATGTTTTCTGCAGAGAGCACGTGTTTTTCACAAATTTGGGGATTTTATCATTATTTTTCTTGAGCATCTTTCTCTATACTAAGAATGCAGAACCATTTTTAATGTGTCTTTGTTTGAAAAAGGAACAAAACTTGGCCTGAGGTTATTTATTACCTCTAGATTCAACAAAGAAATAGCATTTCCTGCAAATTTATGAAGTCTACAAGTTCTGTGTTTGTGCTGTATTAAGGCATAATGATGCAAAGTTACATTTTCTCTCATTTTCTTACTTCAGATAGGTTTCAACATTGGACAAGATGTGTTCCATTTCAGTGTCCTTTTTCTCATAGAGCTCCTTCCCCACCCAAGGTAAGGATGACAGAAACGCATACACGTACCAGTCACATCGCACCTGTTTGAAAAAATACAGACAAAACACAATCAGAAGCACTATTTATGATTCCACAACTCTAATTCTATGATATGATGACTCAGGTGCAAAGCTTCAAGGGCCCAGATTCATATGTTTACAAGTTGTCTGCACATGAATGGTTGCTTTTGAGAATTCTAAAGCATCCTACATAAAGGTACACAAAGTAATGAAAAAATCTGCACAAAGTAATGAAAAAATGTAGGACAACCCCTCTCCAATGTTTCTTATGTCATGCTGATGCTTTAATATTTACATAAGCATTTTCAAGGAGCTATTTCACATACTGCTTCTCATTGAATTTAATGTACATTTACTCTCCAGAGTAAATGAAATCAGCCAGATCCAGGCAAACATCTGTCAGAATCCAATAGATATGATTAAAAGGTTTTCTACAAATCTAGATTTTAGAAACGCTTAAGGAGCTATATTGCAAATCTTTTGAACTGCAGACTTCAATTTGAGATAGGATACAATAGTAAGGGCCCCATTTGCCTGTCTAGACCATGGGCACATACCATTTTTATTTTGTTGTACTTATGTTCCCCCTGAAGGCCAAGAAGACTGTGACAACGGCACCAGAGGGCACATGGCCAAATGTTACAGTTTACTGTTTAGGCTTTTGTTGCAATACAAGTTGAAGAAGGCTTACCACGTGTACAAACACATTACAAAAAATGTCTGTGGAGATTCTCAGTTATCCAGGTCATGGTGGCCCTAAAGGTACTTCCTCCCCCCCCAAAAAGCAATTCATTTATGACTGAAGAAGCTTCGTGGATGAAGTGAAATGTCTTCAAGGAAAAAAAAATCAAGTTGCCTTTTGAAGAAGAAAAAAAAGCACCTTTGGGACACTTTACAAAAAAGACAAACAATCACAGTAATACATTTCAGCGATTTATTTCTCTATCTATGAAGCAAATGTATTGTTGTTTACCTGAGGTACATCCTCCTCCTGTGTCACATTAACAAAATTCTCAAACATGGCTACCATTGAGGGTGCAGCTATTACGTGACAATTCACAAGATCAGAAAGAAAGCGCACCTGCAGAAAGAGAGCATCCAGCCATTTCTCAATCATGTATTTACCCAAAGCAAGAGATCTCATAAAGCCAGGCAAGATCTCTGAAGAAACCTAGACTGTATCTGGTTCAGCATCTTTTACTGGGGTAATGGGAATCCCAGGACCAATATCCAACTGAATGGCCACTTAAACCTGGTTTATTATCAAAATACCAGAAGTCTAGGTCAGGAAATTGCAAAAACTGGCACCATTCACATTACAGAGCTGCTATGACAAAGTCAGTAGAAATAAGACAGTGAAAAAGTTTGGATGGGTGTACAGTATTATACGATCACACAAAATTACGTTTTTTATCTTTACAGTCCAAAAGGTAAAATGGTGAGCTCTTCAAATCCACTGAAACATACCACAGTCTAAACATAGGTATAGGTTCTAATTGTTTACCGATGGTTTAAAGTTACAGTGGCCTTGGAAAAATCAATTTGCCACTTATCCTCAGGCTGACAACTGTCACACCATCCATATGGTCACAGTAAAACTGCAACTGGGCACTTGACAACTAGCTCACATTTTCAACCAGCTGCAACATCTTGCAGTCGTGTGATCACGAGTTGTAACTTTCCCAGCCAGTTTCTGACAAGCAATATTAATTGGGAAATCTGGATTCAGTTCACCCCCCCCAATTTGCTTAATGAGCATGTGGTTTGCTTAATAGCTATGGTAAAAATGACCATAAAATCAGATCCAGCCATGTGAGGATTCTCTTAATGTCTTAATCAATCATCACAGCAAATGATTCACTTGAGAATGTGAGGAGTGAAATTCAAGTCTCAATTGTGGATATATGTAAAATATAACCTGCAAAAGTCTCTTAAGGTATGAAAACAACTTACTAAATAGACAGCTTCATTGTACAGGTTGGCTTTCAAGCATTCTTTCAGCTGACGTATCATGGCTTCTACAAACTCTCCGCCAAAATTGTAGTTCCTGGCATTCAGCAAGCCAACAAGAGTTGTGTAAATAGTCATCTTCTGTGGTAACAGACGTGCACTGATGTTTTTTTTTTCATAAAAGAGAGAGAAAGTAGTATCAAACAATTTCACTGATCAAAGCTGTGATCTCATTACTCCTATTTATAGTTAATTCAAGCTATTTGAGATGCATACCTTTTTGAGAAGAACCAGTATACATTAAAAATAAAGGTACTGCTAGAGCCAATTCAGTTTTCATCCAATGCTAATACTGCAATTCCAACTGGAAAATCAAACTCAATTGTATGTACCGTAATTATGCATAGTCCTCCATTGTGTTGATGTTGTCTCCCAATCCCAAATTTAATTTAGTTTCAGATTGAGAAGGCCATGTGTTCCTTGCAAAGGAGGTCATTAGTTGAAAGGAGAAGATGTAATGAGCAAAAAATCAGACAAAAACGTAATCCTTTCTTTAAACGTTCATGAAAATTCCAGAGTAAGCTTGCACTGCAAATCAATGTACTGCTGTAGAAAACAATTAAGAGAATTGTATTGCTGTTACTGAGCCTGAATGATCAGCAGTAGGGAACCATTCTGACACCGTTGCTCCTCTCTGCTCTCCTTCCTAATTATCCCATAATTGCTTCCAAGTTTCAAAAATTCTTTAAACAGGATAAAATATGCAGGCAGACGATATATACAATAAAATGCTTTGGTAAAAGTGACCGTTTTCAAAAACAGTTATTTAAAAACCTTTGCTGTAAGTAGTGTATTATCACCTAGATCCACAAATCGTTTGCATACATACACTGTGCAAAGGAGTTTCAGTATTTTGCTTTTGTAGTTTGGTAGATCTGCCTCCAAAACTCCAGCCAAGCCTTCTATTCTGCTTTCCAAAGAGAAAAGACTCTGAAAGGGAATAAAATATTTTTAAAAAATCACTATCAAGCGTATTGTATCAAGATTTCTTTTCCCTCCATGGATTGCAGTGAGTATGGCATTGATTCTGCCATGTCACCAGAAGGTTTTGGAATTCTCCTTCTCCCACATATAAAGAGAAGAAGGTTTTCTTAGTAAAAGGAACACATCAAGTTGTTGGGATGCTTCTTGTTAAAAAATGAAGTAGAATCTCATTAAAATTTAAACTTGGAAAGGCTCTGAACTTATGAAGTGGGTCTGCATGACCCCTGGGGATCATCCCATCACACCTTAAGTTTGTGAAGCTATTGCCTCAGTTGGAAAAAGCTTCCTTCAAGGAGGGAGTTAAAGAAAGGAAGCATATCCCTTCAACTTGATATATTATCCTTAGTGAATATGCCATTTGACCAGTGAATAAATACAAATTTGCTCATGCCTCATATAGACAAATGTGTGCATTTCTTTCCTAGTTCCAATGCTAGGAAAGATGGTTAAGAAGAAATGGGTGCCCTGAGGCTGGGCAGACCCAAAAAGTTATTGTAGGTCCCCTCTGTTCTTATAGAAAATGGCTTCATTTTTAATATTTCTGAAGGCCGCCCTGCGGAGCTGCTGGCTCTGAATGATGAGAAATAAAGATTCCTTTTGGTTGGTATATGATAAGCTGATCAGCAAATTTTGATGAACTCAAGTTATCCTTATTCATGGTTTAAAATGATACAAGTGTAGCTTGTTAAATTCTGTACTTTAAAATAAAATTCCTTTATCAAGGGAATGTAAAAATATTAATATAATTAGTACAGATTTTAACAACAGTGATAATAAATAATAGCTGCTATGCTGTGGAATTGAATATAAGGTTACAACTGTAACCTTATACATTATTTTTACATATTTCAAAAATAGCAATTGCTCTCTGTAGCAAAAATGTGGAAATGAAATTTCCTAACTGTAATTTCATTTATACACTTTTAATTTGGTCTTGTCGCTTAACGTTATTCACTTAAGGAATGAGTTCAGCAAAATGATTCTGACACAATGCTCCTTGTTATATTCTGTTTCTTTTCCTTTTTATAGGCTATTTTAAGTCACTATTTTTTCCTCTACTGAAGCAAAACTATAATTATTGAGATTCTACATGGATAAAGAGAATTATTAATGGAAATTCAGATATAGTGAGTATTGATAGGCCTGCAGTACAACAAGGCCACAGTATAATAAATATCTATACGATTGAGTTTCTAATACCGGTATAAAAATACTGAAAAACTCTAATCAGTCCACCAGGAACAGCTGATCAACTTAGCAGCCACATACAGTAATACTTTGGTACTCAACTGCTTTGAAACTCATCAAATTTGGTACTCAACACATTTTGATATGAAAATTTTGACCCGGTACTCTTTGTTTGTTTGGTATTCAACGCACAAGCTAGAACTTATCACAAGCTAGAACTTATTACAAGCTAGAACTTATCGGTGTCGGCTGCCTTGTGATTCACTACAATATTCCTTATGGGAACAATTTGTTTGGTACTCATTGCGCCTCCTGGAACCAATTAATGTCGAGTATTGAGGTATCACTGTAATGTTTTCTTACTATTGATTAGAAAACTGAAAAATCAAGTAGAGTCGAATTGACTGCTAAAACAGAACATTAACCATCCATCCATCCAAAAGTTCAATATTTGTATTAGTTCACACAAAAAACCCACAAAAATATGAAGGTGCTAGTCTTTCATACCTTTTCTCCCACTTTGCATATTAGAGATTCCAATCGTTCTGCAATAGATACTTTCCTTTTCTTGTATGGTTGATCTATTTCAGTGAGACAAAATAGAAACACTGTTTCACGAGCAAAAATGAGGTGCCATAAGGTGTGAGAGGCTGTCTCAATTATAGTACAGTAGTAAGATTCAAACAGGCTGCATTTATACATGTTTCCACAATTTATTTCAGTAAAATGACATATTATATGACGGTACATTGCAACGATCCCATTGTTTACCTAGAAAAAAAGATTTTTTTAAAAATTCACAGTTCAGTTCCAGTTTTGTCCTTTTAAATTATATTTGGAATCTGACTAGAATAATTTGTTAATAACAGAAATCTGTTTTTTCCTCCTCTTCCAACTTTTTTATCTTTTTTTTACGCTAGCTGAAAACAAGAACCACTTGTTCCTTTATTTTTTTTTAACTGGCCTATATGCACCAGAATCCTTTCGGCTGTCATGCCCCTGGTGGGGACTGACTCTGAGGGAGAGGAGGAACAGCTGACAGGGAGTGGAAGTGTGGCTCTGGAGGTTGTGGAGGCTGGGGAAGGTCAGAGGCCCGCTGGGCAGTCAGAGGAGGACCCAGGCCCATCCCCTCTCCATCTTAGGGCACGCAGGGAGGAGAGGATAAGGGAGAGACATGGTCTCCTCAGGAGGAGAGGGCCTTGATCCTCTTCATGGGCTGCAGCTGTGACAACCAAATAAGAGGACGGGCGAGTGCTGGAAACAAAGCGTGGAAATATCTCTAGTTTATTGTTAATCTCTGAGTTTGGTGTCCTTCCCAGTGTGTGTTCCAATATCCGTGGACGTTTTCCAGCCCTTATCTTGCCTGGTTTGTGTTGTTTTTTACCCTTTATAATTTCAATGGCATTTTTAGTTTAAACAGCATTTCCTCCTTCTTGTAACTGTTCGTGTGGGATTTTTTTTTTGTCTCCAGTCAAGGATATTTGGAGCTTGGAAGCAAAGTGAAGGAATAAAGGGGGCTTCACCTGTTTTTTATGACTGTGTTTATTTTGTATCCCACCCTGGGTCATCACATCAACTGAAGAGGTAAGAAATATTGAACAAATGAAAGTACAAGTCATATTATTATTATGTAAAATACAGTAGCAGAAGGTAGAAAAGTGCCCACCATGTTGTCCCTTTCTAATTCTATGTATTCTGTATTTTTGAAGAGGGAATCATATGCCAGAATGGGGAAACAAAGAAGCCAAATTTTACAAAAGGAGTAATTCACAGGAAATGATTCCCAAAAGCCCCAAAGGACCCCCATGTCAAGCTAAAAAATTTAAAATGTAAAACCGAAGAAAAAGGCAACAAATTTTGTGCCAATCCGATAAACTAATATACTCCAAAGAAAAAGGGGATTCCGGAGAGGGGAAATTGGAGGGGGGGGGGAATTAAGCGAGCAAATACAAACTAAGGAACCATTCACATCTACTTATCATTTGGTTTAATGCTAGTAGAAAAGGAGCCCAAACCCAATCAAGCTACGATGAAAATGGAGGAATATCTAAACCTATGTAACACATTTTAAAGTTCTCTGTTTACATGAAAGCATCAGGGAATATGCAAACCTTCACATGACTTTTCAAGGTCCAGTAGCTAAGTAGGGCATGTAAAAGTTTAATCAATCTAGCCACTTGGAAATGAAAACATTAGCTGCCAAGATCCCTTAGTCTTCCACGCTGTATGTGTAACATCTGTGGAAGCCCATGTGGGTCACATGGATTATATCCACCTTTCATTTATAGTCTAACAGTGCCAATTGTTTTTTCTTTCATCCAATCGTGTATCAGAGATTGCCTACACCAGGGGTGTCAAACTCAAGCTCGTAGGCCGGAATGTGTTTAGATCTGGCCCGTGGGCCACTCTGGAAACAAAGGACTGGCCCGTGGTGCCTCTACCAACAAAAATGGAGCTCCGTTTTCACTGGCATGAGGGTTCAAGGAGGTCGCTGCAGCCGAAAACAGAGTTCGGGAGCCCATTTTTGCTGGCAGAGCGCTAGGCTCGCCATAGGTGCCCCAAACACAAGTTACGTCGAGCTGGCCACGCCTACCCTGGCTCCCCCAAGGTCAAACACAACCCTGATGTGGCTCTCAATGAAATTGAATTTGACACCCCTGGCCTAGACTAATCCCTGCAATTTTCTTGGCAAGATTTTTTTTTGTTCAGAACGGTTTGCCATCGCTTCCTTCTTAGGGCAGAAAGTGATTGTCCCAAGCTCACCCAGCTGGCTTTACACCTAAGGCAGGACTACAGGTAGTCCTCGAGTTAGGAATGTAATGGAGCCTGCCAATTACATTCATAACTCGAGGACTTGTAGGAGTGAATTGTGTAACTTGACCACAATCACTCCCCGATTTCACTCATGCATTCACTAATCAAATGCGTGAGTTGTTAAGTGCACATGAGGTATCTTAGAGTGGGGATCTAAGGATGGAACAGGTCACCTGTTTCAGACCACCCAAGGCCTCCCCTGACCCACTGGGATACCTCATGCTCCCACCCCTGGGGTCCCCACAATTGCTCTCCCCTCCATCGTGCCATGCCAGGTCACTTACCTTGTGAAGATCTGTCTTCTTTCCAGTCCCTCTCCCGCGGTTTCTTTGCCGGCTTGCAGTCTCGGCATGAAGAGTGCTTCCAAGCCAATGAGATTTTGGGATAGCAAAATCGGCTTGCTTCAAGTCTCCCATTGGCTTGTAATGCTCTTCGTGCCAAGACTGGAATACAGCGAAAGGCGTTTACAAGCCAATGGGACGCTTGGAGCAAAGGCAATTTCACTGCCCCTTGTTGGCTTGCATGCGCTCTTCAGCCAGATCTGGTATAGGCCTCAGTTTGCAAAGAACCAAGGTCTAAATTACTGTAGTGCAAGATCACACGTGATCTCTAGTGCGATATTTCACACCACTGATCTCGTGTGATCTCTCAGTACTTTAGGCCTGTTTTCTGCAAATGCCCAGAAGCAGGCAAAGGAACCGATGGCTCACTAGATCATCGCAAGGTGAATCTCCACAGGCCCAAAGGCTTTGGAGACCTGGGGGGGGGCTAGGTCGTAACTTCAAACAGTTGCTGAGTGACCTGTTGTAACTTGTGGATTATCTGTACTGTACAATTCATAGTCTTCCAGTTTCTAACCTGATGCCTTAACAACTATACTAAATTGGCTCTAATATTAATAGTTTAATATGTTGTTATAGAACATTTATGATTTTAAAAGAATAAGAGAAACACAATAGCTTTCTTACAGCCATATATAATTTTGAATAAATAAGGAATTACTGACTATAAGTGCTCTATATTTGCAGAAATCTTGAGCAGCACAGCCCAGAAAATGATCTTGTCTTTACTAAGGCTAACAAAAAGCATTTTGGGATATATTTCCAGAAGGAAACTTTACAGTAGGTTGGGCACTGGGAAAGCTCACTTATATTCAACACTGCCTCCAAGCAAATGAAATTTGTCCAAGAGGGATTGGTTGCCTCTATTCCTTCAAAGAGCATATGATTAGCATTTATCAAACTGGTTGTTAAAATCATAACAACAGGCTCAAGAATCTCTTAAATAGAATGAATGCTCATCTCTGAAACAGAGCAAGCATTCACTCAGTCGACAAATCTCTCTGCCAATATAAAAGGGAAATAATACTTTTATGCACAGATTTATAAAGTTATATTTCTGTCTCTTGGTTGAACAGAATGAATAGAGGAAAAGGCTTGTTGGCACAAGGACTGTAGCTTAAATTTCTCAGAAAGCAAAGAAGGTATTTTCCCTTCATTTCCATAGGTTGAAAAAGTTGTGATAATTTATTGTCTGGCTCTACAGTCAGAAGCTAGGTTTCTTGGTTAGCTCATTATTTATGAGTAATATGCCCACATTATATACTATGAATGATATATGATATAGTATGCATTTCATTCTTACAAAAGGAGGTATTTTACCTTTGGCCAAATAAAGTTGAACTTAGTATTAATTTATCCATGAGATGATCTGAAGGTATCTACACTATATAAAAGTCTGCTCTATTTATAGAATCTACTGCCTATATGGCTGGTTAAGTGGGAGAAGACTTGACTGAACTTGTGATTTTTGCCAACCTTTTTTGCAATCATTTGCAAGTAGACAATTTGTAAATAATTGGATCTCAAACATAAAATGGGATGGGAAATCAAACTCTTTCACGCAGTTCGTGTTGAAAAATCAGCTATGCCAGAGAGAACCGAACTAAACGAAAAGCTAGGTCTACTACTACTACTGCAGGAATAGTATGTTGTTACCTGTCCTGCAATTCAGTTCCAATCTGATTGTATGTGAAAAGGAATGCTAACAACTGAACACAGGTAGCACAAAGCACCAACATACTGTTGCAAAAAGAGTAAGCAACAAATTATGACTCTACTCACTTGGGAATAAATGTTAAATTTATATATAATCATAAAATGTGCTCAGAAATGGAAGTGTCTGTTCTGTTCTTCGTAACTAATGCCAGAAAATCAAACGTACGGGAAACCATGGCCCAAGTGCCAGGAAAACCCAGTATATGAAATATGGCCTCTGAATGCCAAATGGTAATGGTAATTATTCTTTTCTTTGATTCTCAAACCTAGAAAGAGTATCTGTTGAAGATGTGAACAGTTAGACCTGTGATACTAACATACTTATTGTTATAACGGTGTATAAATGTGTACATCCACCAAAGGAGTATATCAGTTGGGAGAGAAATTTATATATACTTGATTATACTTGATTGTGCAATAAAAATGTATTTCTTTTAAGCAATTTTTCTCTCCTGTTCAAATTTTTCACATCACTAATCTCAGGCTCAAACGTCTGTTATAACAACAACCAATCTAAACATCTGGCTGATTGTGTGACCAACCATTATATATATATATATTCTTAACTTTTCGCGGGTACTTACATGTATGGTATTCAGCTTTGTTCGGGTATTTTCCCACGTCATTGTAGTTGTGCTTTTAAAGTTGTAGCAACATTTCGGCAGAATCTCATCTGCCATCATCAGGCTTCTGTGTTGTGTTCGTCTGGTGCCTGATGATGGCAGATGAGATTCTGCCGAAACGTTGCTACAACTTTAAAAGAACAACTATAATGACGTGGAAAATACCGAACAAAGCTGAATACCATATATGTAAGTACCAGCAAACTTCACACACACACACACACACACACATATATATATATCTTTGGTTTCGTTGAAGTATCTGGCGACGTTTGATGAAGTCTCATTCATCATCTTCAGGCTTGTGTCTTGGCTTTGTGCTTCTCGGAGCACAAAGCCGAGACACAAGCCTGAAGATGATGAATGAGACTTCATCAAACGTCACCTAGATACTTCTAATTTTACATGGGAGAAAACCCGAATAACCAAAGATCCACATACAAATACCTGCGAAAACTTCAGAAATATATATATATATATATATATATATATATATATATATATATATATATATATATATATATATATAATATGTATGTATGTATGTATGTATGTATATATAGATAGATAGATAGATATAGATATAGATATAGATATAGATAGATATAGATAGATATAGATATAGATAGATATAGATAGATATAGATAGATATAGATATAGATATAGATATAGATAGATAGATAGATGCATGCAAACAGAAGTAGAATGATTGTGGCAAAAGAAAAGAAAGCTGGTACCAATAATAGGAACCTTGGATGCGATTTTAAAATATCTGGAGCATCAGTTGAAAACTATCAATATTGACAAAATCACTATCAGTCAACTACAAAAAAGCAGTTTTACATGGAAAAGCTTTTATCCTGCAATGATACCTTTAATATTATTAAACAAACAGGTCCTTAGGAAGACAACAAAAATGGTAAATCCAGTCTCTCCGACTGTGTGGCTAACCATAACTGATTTTGTTTCTAATCTCATATGGAAATCTGCAATGGATTCTTACACACTGGAACACTGACATCTATTTGCACATATAAACATTCTAGAAAACTGAAACTGAGAGATAAGATAGAAGTTTCAGATTGCAGAAGTAAAGAAGGCCTGTAAGCTATTCCTGAGAAAAGTCTTCCATATCCCAGGAGCAGGACGCAGCCACCTAGATTTATTCTGGCATTCATCTCCGTTTTTGATGTTACAGAATTAGCCTGGATACAAATATTGTCAAAGGCTTGACCTGGCTATTTTTTAAACTCTATGCAAATAGAACCCTGGGTGAAAATAACCTCCTTCTCTTCAGTACAGATAGTCTTCGACTTACAACAGTTTCTTTTAGTGATTGTTCAAAGTTACAACAGCACTAAAAAAAAAACTGCACTCACGACCGTTTTTCACACTTACAACCTTTGCAGCATCCCCACGGCCACCTGATCAAAATCCAGATGCTTGGCAAGTGGCTCATATTTATGACGGCTGAAATGTCCCAAGGTTATGCGATCTCCCTTTTGCAACCTTACAAAGGCAACTGGGAAGTCAGGTTCACTTAACAACGGCGTTACTAACTTAACAACCGCCCCGATTCACTGAAAGGTCGTAAAATGGGGACAAAACTCACTTAACACGTCTCTCATTTTAGCAACAGAAATTTCGGGCTCTTATTCTGGTCGTTAAGTCGAGGACTACCTGGTAATGTAACCACATAAGGAGCCTAAAAGAGAACCCAAGATTTTTGCCCGTGGCAAAATCTTGCCCGCACTGAAAACTCCCGACTGAAGAGCGCTGGCATCTCTACTTCACAGCTCAGAGAGCGAGCAGAGCGGGGTGTTTTCTTCCCCCCGCCCCCCCTCCCGACTTGGCCGATCCAAGCACAGAAGATCAACTGGCCCGACCGCCACTCCGGCTGCTTTCTGATTCTTTCAAACGGCTTAGACCGGGGGCGATGGGGATGCCACCATGATATCCTGCTCCGGAGCAGCAACGGCGCGGGCTCAAGGAGAAAGACTCGGCCTCGCAGACATTTCGCCCTCCGTTTTCCCTTCCCTCCCGCTCACCATCGTTCTCGTCCCTGTGCCGCCTGCGCGACATGGCTCGACCCTTCCTCCGGCTCGGCGGACGACCTTAGGGCGCTCTGGAGGCGGGGAGCGGGGGCGGAAAGGATGAGAGCAGCAACCGACACTCGGGAGCGTTCGCCGGAAATCGCCGTCGCCGTGCAAACTGCCCCCCGCCCCAAGCCCTGAGAAAGACAGCGAGTGAGCGGGCGAGCGAGCCACTGAACGCGGACCTCCGCTTCTCTCCGCCCTTGGTTGCTTCCGGCCCGCCGGCAGGTTCTTCCGGTGGCGTCTGGGCGGGGGAGGAGGAACCAGCGAGGAGTTCTGGAATGGGACAGAATACGAACGGAGTTGTTCCGGGTCAGGTCAAGGCTAAGGGACGGTCTACCACTTGGGAGACTTCCTGAGAAACGTAAACAAACAAACGTCTATGGAGATTCTCGGTCATGCGGGTCACGCTTGTCCCAAAGGTGTTTTTTCAAGCTGCAAGTGGACTTTCTTTCTTTTTCCTTGAAGACGTTTCCCTTGTCATCTTGGGTGAGAACGTCTTCAAGGAAAAACAAGGAAGTCCACTTGCAGTTTGAAAAGGCACCTTTGAGGCAAACAAACAAAACACCCCTGTCCTCTTCCCCTCCCAAAATATGCTATGCATCTTTGTTGTTGTGCTTCTTTAGGGGAAAACTCGACTGATAATGTAGGTTTCTGATTAGTGGTTAAAAGAGAGGATGTGAGGACAGATATACAAACTGAAACAAATTCAGAATTAATCTCCAATATATCTGATATTCCTTATGGGGTGATAATTAAATTCTGTAAGGTTGTTTAGTTAATTTTTCCATCGTTTCCAAGATCATAATTTTCTCATGATCTTTATGAACTCAATTTACATTCCTACAGTGAAAATTTGATTTCGAGAAAGGACAGAATGTAAGTCTTAAATATCTTCTTTGTAGTTAAAAATACAGGGACAGTTGGCATGATTGAGATTCTGAATTACAGGTTGCATTACTTCATAATTTTTTGAACTTTTCCAAAAATCACGGGTACTTACATGTATGGTATTCAGCTTTGTTCGGGTATTTTCCCACGTCATTGTAGTTGTGCTTTTAAAGTTGTAGCAACGTTTCGGCAGAATCTCATCTGCCATATATATATAATTAGATATATCTTTCTGAATAAAATAAAATGTTTTGATCTTACGTGTTTTGAATATATTTTATGTCGTTTAACTATGTCAGTGGAGTGGAATTGTGGTTTAAGTCAAAGTGAAGAACTTTTATGGTTGTAATCCTGAGTATGCTTGTTTGAAGAGTGATTGGATGCAAATGCTGGGATTATTACATGCCATGCCAACCCAAAGAATGCTGCCACCTTAACGTATTCCTCCTCCATTTGTATGCTTCAGTTTCTTTCACCTATTTGAGTTTTCTGAGAATGGATCTTACACATTAAATTTGTCATGTTTACAAGCTCTATGCAATTCCACCCCCTCTCCTCTGTTCAATCTTGTCCGATTCTCTTAGAGACAGCCTAAGCAAATTCCAGCAGTTTCCTTAGCAAGGTTATTTAGAAGTGTTTTGCCATTGCCTTCTTCCTAGAAATTAAAACTTTCTGGACATTTTATCTGTCTCTAAACCACCAAGTTCTTTTTGTTTCTCCCCCTTCCCCTCCCCATATATATTTTGGAAGCTTACAGGATTCATATCCCTAATTGTTTCTGCTACCTTTGTCACTTCCTTATTACAGCTATGGTATATCTCTTTTAGAAGTTCAAAGGTAATTTTTTGTGTTAACAGTGCAGGTGGTTTTGTGGGTCACCCAAAATTCTGTTCATTTCTTGAAGAGTAGAAATTATTTTCTTTAATTGAGGCCTGAAATAAATTGAGTCCCCCCCCATATGTGTGTGTGTGTGTATGTATACATACACATCATCAGTATGTTGGTGATATTCAGCTATACAGTGTATCTCTGCCCTGGGCCAACCAGATGATGCTATGGAAATGCTTCCCCAGTGCCTGGAGGCTGTCTGAAACTGAATAGAAATATTTGGCTTTTGTTCATTCTGATAAGACTGAGTGCTGTGGGTTTTAAAGTACCTGTATCTGGTGATTTGAGATCTTTAATTCTGGCTGGGGTGACACTTCCCTAGCTGGTGTGCAATCTGGAATTCTCTGGGACTTTTGGATTCTGTTCAAAGAGTAGGTGCTCAAAGGCAGGAGGGCCTTTGTACATCATATGCTCCAGTTGAACCCTTTCCTAGATAGGGAGTACTCATGCCTTAATCACCTCCCAATTGAACTATTTCAGTGAACTCTACATTGGGAATCACTTGAAGAATAGTTAGAAGCTACATTTGGTCCAGAAGGTAGCAGCAGCATGGCAGTAGCTGGCACACTTTGTACATCTGGGTATAAAAACTATTGTTGTGTGAGCAGCAGGTTCTCAGTAGGCTTCTGGCTAAGGGAGTGCAGGCTTGAACATCATTCCAGAAATTGGGGGCAGCCACAGAAAAAGCCCCTTCCTAGTCCCCATAAGATGAGAAAATGTAAAAGACGAGACCTGAAGCAAGCCCTCCCTATGGGAGCATGTGGGAGGTACAGATGTACTTGGTAGAAAATCCCATGAGGGATTCTGACCCTGTAGAGCCCTAAAGGTGACAACTGGCACCTTGAATTGCACCTGGAAACCTACTGGGCAAATCAACATACACTATACTTGGGCTGCTGCACTCTGGATGAAGCTTCCAGATAATCTTCAAGGGCAGAATAGAGTTTGTTGCATTAGTTCAACCAAGAAGTGACTGAGTGAGCATGAGTAGGGCCTGCCTCCTAATCACTATAAAACTTTAAAAATTAAAATGCTGATAGTTCTCTAAAATCTCAATAGCTGTGCTGGAAGGGGAAGATTACCCCACTCAAAGGGACTGGCTGTATAAAGTACTCCAGAATGGTAACTCAGGCAGAGACACAAAAGAGAGTCTTCTATGGGTGGGTTTTTAAAAATATTATTAGGACATCCTCAAGGAAAATCCTTTGGGTGCAAAAAGAAGGCAATATAATTCTAGTTTTAAGTGAAAACAAAAAAGAAAGCACCTATTAACATTTGAAAAGTACTTTAGCTAAAGGGAGATGTGGGGTTAAGAAAAATAAGGGAAGGAAGGAAGGAAGGAAGGAAGGAAGGAAGGAAGGAAGGAAGGAAGGAAGGAAGGAAAGAAGGAAGAGTTTCAATGGGCTGCAAATTGTATCTTCCGCTATGATCTTCTTGTCAAGTTAGCCAGGTTGACAATTGCCTGGCAGTCATTCTTACTGGCTTTCATTCCCAGTATCATCACAAGTAGCCCCACGCTTGTGACACCCCCCAAACTATTTCATATGTTACAGATAACAGATAATCAAGAGTTGGAAGGGACCTTGGAGGTCATCTAGTCCAACCCCCCCCACCCACCCAAGCAAGAGACCCCACCATTTCTGACAAATGGCAGTCCAATCTCTTTTTGAAAGTCTCAAGTGATGACGCTCCCACAACTTCTGAGGGAAAGCTGTTTCCTTGCAGTCCTGTCTAAAAAAAGACTGAGAATTGCAGGCAGTCCCTCAAGCGAAGTGTTTCCAGGAGGAGGCGGAGTAAAGGCTTAAGGGAGCCAGCCGCCAGCCATGCTCTCGCTTCGAAGACAGAGCCAGCCAATTCGGCAGCCGGCCAAGGAAGCGAGGAAGGAGGGACTGAACTGGACAGGGAGCTTCTGTGTACCGATCGCGCGTCTCGAGGTAAAAAAAAAAAAAAGCAGGGCAACTGCAGAAAAGCGGGAAGAAGAAACGGAGGCAGGAATCTAGCGGGGTTGCATGCCAAGGAAACTGCAGGACGAAGAAGCACAACCCAGGTGGCGATTGCCCTGGTTTCGCTCTTATAATGGCTCCTATTGAATTGAACGGGAAGGCAAGTCAATCGCTCGCAGTTGGGAGAAAGTCCAAAACTTGTACTCTGCGCCTCCCTTTTGTTCCCCCTCCACCCTCTCTACATCAAGGATTCCTTAGCTACGAATCTAATTCGGAATATGCGCCCTCGCGGTTAACTTCTTTTTTGCTCAGTCGACCGGCAAAAGTTGTGCACACGTGTCCCCTGAAACGGATTTCTAAAACCCAGGGAACACAGTGTTTTTCAATCCCGGCAACTTTAAAGAGGTGTGGACTTCAATTCCCAGAATGCTGCCTTGGGGATTTCTGGGAGGGGAAGTCCACACGTTTTAAAGTTTGCCGAGATTGGGAAACACGGAATCGGAAGCTAATAGTTCCTTTTCAAAAGTTGCATCTGATGCAACTTTTACTACGTCTCTCAAAAACTTGGGCTCTTGAATGAAACAGGGTACATACAGTTAGTCTGAAAAGGGTTTCCCAGCCTCCTAACTTATTTTTGTGGTAAGAATTCATCAGGTATGTGAGATGGGTTGCTGTACAAGTCTAATAAATAAATTCAAGGCATTAATGAACATACTCTTAAAATAGCCATAAAAAGGAAGGTATTATGGTCATACAGAGTTTTATTTTGTGTCACAGAAGAGAGGTCGGTTGAATCCCAGTATGAGTGTCTTTCAAATTAAAATTTGAATTAGGATTTCGTGATTCTTAATACTTACATTCTTAGCTGCTTACACTGTAATTTGAATTCTAGAAATGAACTTATTGGATGGTATTTTGTAGTTAGAACATAGGTGCTGAAGGAACTAAAGAATTGCTTAAAAAGCTAAAGATGGCTTTGACAGCTATTTCATAGATGCAGGAGATCCCAGTTAAGATGAAAAGTGCAAATGTAAAAAGAAGTTGCTCTGGTTTACATGCAGATACTCCTAAGTGCATTTTTTTGCATCTTCAAATGCAATAAGATAAATTCTGCTATAACATTTAGAATTGCCATTAATTTTCACCCTCTCATAGACAGGGCTCATACCACATGGTAGGGTAAAATAGAATTTGATAGTTTGTACATGTAGTTTTTGACTTACAATCATTTGTTTAGTGACCGCTTGAAGTTACAAAGGCACTGAAAAAAAGTGACTTATGACCATTTTTCACAATTATGACCCCATTGCCCTTTGATCAAAATCTGAACACTTGGCAACTGGTTCATATTTATGACGGTTGCAGTATGCTGAGGTCATGCGATCGATCACCTTTGCAACCTTCTGACAAGCAAACTAAATGGGGAAACCAAATTCACTTACCAGCTGTGTTACTAACTTAACTGCAGTGATTCACTTAACAACTGTGGCAAGAAAGGTCATAAAATGGGGAAAAACTCACTTAACTGTCTCACTTAGCAACATAAATTTTGGACTCAATTATTGTCGTAAGTCGATGACTATCTGTAGTTCAGGATATAATGCAAAATGTCTACTGGCCACTATATTGCAGTAGTAAACCAAAATTCTGAGTGAATGGCTAGGATTGCATATGGTATTAAGGGGGGAAAAACCTTTATTGCTTAATAAGTTGCATAAACTCAGATTCAACCAACTTCAGTGTGGCTCAGCAAATCAGACTAGCGACTGGCAATGTTCTTAGGATGTTTACCATTAGAACCTACATTTGCCCAGCACATGAAGGAGCAAAAATACAGCACTTGACTCATAAGATGTTTGATGAAGAATAATACAGTATAAGTTATCACAGCTGGGGAAACAGTATATCAACTTGTTTCTGAATTAAATAATATAATAATTTTCTCCATAAATCCTCTAAAGCAGACCAGTAACATTATCGGTACCATTTGATAGGGCAGGTGGATAAAGTTTAAAAATAAGACCTATATTTTCAGAGGACAGATTGATCTTGACCAGCTGTGGCTTAAAAAGTCTCCCGTAGTAACCTTGTGACTAACATGAATATTTCATACAGAGGGTATAGCACAGCATTCAAAGACATACAGTAAAATGGCAACTGTTAATTAGAGAAATTAGACCACATTTTAAGCTACCAGGTAGGTCTAATTTCAGGTTACGTCTGAGGCTTCTGCAGATGCTTGTATCTTTTAATTTTGGAAAGCACCATATACTACCTTTCGGCTTCTATCTGGAAAGAAAGACCATATTTACTAGAAATGAAAATGATTCTGACTTTAGCATGAGTCACCACAAAGACAATTTAGGATAAAAGAAAAAGTCACCTGCCACTTTCTCACCAAATTTGAGGTGCCACTTCTATTTTAAAAAAGAAACTATTATGCAAGTTCAAGTATACATTTTTTTCTTCCTGTATGCCATATTTTGTACATTTTTTCTGTAGCTTATAATAATTATTAAACGTAACAAATCTTATTTAGTTTTGCTCAGACTTATAGTAAAGGATTCCACCAAATAATGATTCCAAATAAATTATTAGGGAAATAATCTATCCTTTCCCTCCCCCTAAATATAGCTGGAATAATTTTAGGCTGATTGTGATTGGGTGGCTTCCTGAGCAAACTTCACTGGTCCTCAGTCCTTTAGACAATGTTGAGGAAATAATCCTTTCAGCTTTGAACCTCAAATGCAGGAAACCACATTACAGCAAAAGGAAAAAACTCGAAGGCAGGGAAAGGCAAGTGTTCCCTTTGTGGGTGACTAAAGATGGAGGTCAAAATTCCTATTAATGGGGCAGTAGAATGCATGCTGCAAGAGAAGAAAGATTTGTTCTGGTTTAATATACATTGCAGCAGAGTTAGCAATACATATAAAATACATGTAGCCTCGTTGGCACAGTGGTTAGAGTGCAGTACTGCAGGCTACTTCTGCTGACTACCGGCTGCCTGCAATTTGGCAGTTCAAATCCCACCAGGCTCAAGGTTGATTCAGCCTTCCATCCTTCCGAGGTGCGTAAAATGAGGACCCAAAATTGTTGGGGGCAATAGGCTGACTCTGTAAACCGCTTAGAGAAGGCTGCAAATCACTGTGAAGCGGTATATAAGTCTACGTGCTATTGCTATGTAGTCCTTGATTTACATCCACAATTGAGCCCAAAATTTCTATTGCTAAGCGAGGCAGTGGTTAAATGAATTTTGCCCCGTTTTATTACCTTTCTGGCCACCGTTGTTAAATGAATCATTGCAGTTGTTAAATGGGTAACGCGGTTGTTAAGTGAATCTGGCTTCCCCATTGATTTTGCTCGTCAGAAAGTTGCAAAAGGTGATCGCTTCACCCCAGGACACGGCAACTGTCCTAATAAAATACAGGCCAGCAGTTGCCAAGGGCCTGGATTTGGGTCATGTGACATGGGGATGCTGTAATGGTCATAAGTGTGAAAAAATAGTCATAAGTTCAATTTTTGTCAATGCCTTGGTCACCTCAAATGGTCACTAAACGAATTGTTGCAAGTCAAGGACTACCGGTAGGGTAGATTCTACTGATGTGCAATCAGGCAGCTCTGAAACTGATCTCAGGTCCGGTTTGAAAACCTGGTGTGGAAATGCTCCTGCAGGTCTGTTATTTCCTTGTTTTGTCTTGTTTTCCTTGCGTGCCTCTTAACAAACCCCCTATTTTGGAACGCTCGTCCTTAGGACACTGAGAAAAACGTATGCCTGGCTGCTGTGACGTAGACATGATCTCTTTGCCGTTGCCTGATGGGGACGATGCAGTGGGAGTTTGCCTCTTAACCTCTGCAGAGCTTGAGCTGAAGGAGCACCTTTCTTTCCCACCCAGAAGCCATCTCAAGACCAAAGTAGACTGCAGTGCCAAAAAGAAATACACCTCTGCAAAGAAGAAGGTACTGATTGTTCATCAGTGTCTATTATCAGGTGAAAAAAAATGGTTGTGCAGCTGAGTTTCTTCATCCCACTTGTACTTGAATCATAAATGGTGATTCTGACTTTAGTGTCATGACTGATGTGCCATATTATTGCAGATGTGCCAAATTATTCCAGTTTGCATGTGAAAACGAGGGATGTTCTGCCCTCTACCTTCACTGCAATCCTTTTATAGGCAGGATTAAAGATTCCTGTTTAAAACAAACAAGCAAAAAACAAAACCCCAGGAATGGAGACAGGTACATACAGCATCATAGATTTCTGTTTCTTGGTTACACTATAGCAGGATGGTGACGTTCATGACTAGAATTTACAAAAGAGAATTGATATCACAATAACTTCATATGGTAAAGTGTTTTTCTGATTACTGTTACCGTTTCTGATCCCCATTTACTTCTTCTCTTTGCCTATTCTTTAAAATTAATAAATTCTGTCTATATCTGTCTAGCTATCTGTCTGTCTATCTATGTCTGTCTGTCTGTCTGTCTGTCTGTCTATCTATCTATCTATCTATCTATCTATCTATCTATCTATCTATCTATCTTCAACACAAGTTGGTAAACATACCTAATACCTCTTCCTCCCCCAATTCTCCCCACACAAGTGGGTTCACACAAGTGAGTGACTAACCCAAGGTCACCCAGTTGGCTTTCAACGCCTAAGACACGGAGTAGAACTCACTGTCTCCTGGTTTCTAAGCCAGAACCTTCACCACTACACCAAGCTGGCTTTCAACAATCCTATCATCGCCCTCTGTTTCTTCCTCTGGCTCTATGACTTTGTCTGATTTCTCCAGTTACTATCTGTCACCCTTTGATTATCCATCTGTCATCTTTGCTGCCCTATCTGCTTCCTCTTGTCTTGGGATCTTGGTTCATCCTTTCTATATTTTTCCCATTTGCTGCCTGAAAAATTTATCAGGCGTAAATGGTTACTTTGCTGAAGCCACATTCAACATTATTTCTTCCCAGGTTTGAAAAGGTTGAAGCTGGTAAGGCTGTGGCAAATGAAGCTTTGCTTCCTGGCTCCACACACCCATACACTAAATCATGAACTAAATTTAAAAAGAAATGCATACTGTATCCTGTCAATACATTGTGCCTATTCAGAAAGATGTGTTCAAATCTAGACCAAATAATCCACATTTATTGCTGAAGGCTGATTGCAAAAAAAAGTCTTTGCTGGGAGAATCGGGAGGAGAAGCATGTTCTATACCAGTGGTTGCCAACCAGTGGGCCTGGGACCACTGGTGGTCCCCGAGAAAATTTTGGTGGTCCGCAGAGAAATGTCACCCCCCCAAAACAATTAATCCAGACTGTGCGGGAACACAAGGCTGCGCCTCCCACATGGACCATGGGAACACAAGGCTTGCATCACTTGCATTACGAATAACATGAGGTAGTGAGGGGTGGGGGGAAAAGGATGGAGTGGGGGAACTTGCCCCACTCGCCCCACATGCCTTGTCTGGCCACCGGGCTGCTTCTTTTCTGCTTCTTTCTTCTTCTGCTTTTGGCTGCACACAAGGAAAGCAGCAAAAGTCTTTCTCTCCCCCAAACTCCGCCAGAAATGAGTCTTTGGGACCCTGCAAGGCATCCTGCTCCAAGAGGCTGCGCTGGAACGACAAGTCTCACAAAGACTCATTTCTGGCGGAGTTTGGGGGAGAGAAAGAAACACTTCTGCTGCTTCTGCTGCTTTCCTTGCATGAAGTCAAAAGTCTCTCTCTCTCTTTCTCCCCATGAGAACAGAGCTGGAAATGGTATCCTGCAATCCCAAATAAAGAATGATCGATCGGTAGGAAAACGGGGTGGGGAATTTTCCTCCAGACCTTTTTTGGGGGGATTTTCCCACGGTCTCTGGTCCGCGGGATTTAAAATTATGCGGTTTGGTGGTCCCTGAGGTCCAAAAGGTTGGCAACCCCTGTTCTATACCATTTAGAGTAGTCCAATTTGAAAGAAGTACCTGGAGAAGGGGTATTGATTCGTTAGAGATGATCACCAAGTCACCATCTTCCCTTTATAACTTGATTCCAGTTCAAATAAGTTGGACCGGAAGTTTTTCAGTTTGCAAGATTTGGATAGCGTTGCCTATATGAATGCCTTTTAAAATTATAAGAGCCTTTCAGGTCTACCCCAATAAGGACTACAGGGCCATAAAAAGGGAATTTTGCCTTTTAAATAAATACAAATCTCTTGTCTGCACAGAAGGAAATCAATTTGCTTAGTCAATTACAAAGTGGGTTCTTTTTGTTGTTGGGATGTGACGAAAGCGCACGCATGCCAGCACCCACAATGCAATGTGACCTGCCCCCCTGAACATGCATGCACAACACACACACCCGCCCCCGCACCGTGCATGCACACACCTCCCAGCTGATGTTCAGCCCATTTGAGGCTGTTTTTGCCCTCCTGGGGGCTCGAGGGAAGCCTCTGCAGACTTTGGAGGCAGAAAAACAGGCCTTCTGGAAATACCAGAAGTGCCAAAACGGGCCCGTTTTTCGGCCTCCAAAGGCTGCAGAGGCTTCCTTCGAGCCCCCGGGAAGGTGAAAACGGCCACAAATGGGCCGAAAATCAGCTGGGAGGTGTGTGCATGCACGGTGCGGGGCGGGGGGTTGTGCGTGCATGTGCAGGGGGCAGGGCGCATTGCATTGTGGGTGCTGGCATGCGTGCGCTTTCGTCACATCCCAACAACAAAAAGGTTCGCCATTACTGTCCTATATGGATCTAACATGAATTACATTAATTAGACAAATTCAAAACTGTAAGCATTGGTGAAGCAATGCAGCACAAAGTGCTTGCAATCTGTATTTGCTGAGTTAGCATTCTGCTGGCTGTCATTTGTAGGTTTTGAATTTCAGGCCTCAATGCAGATTATTCAGAGGCCCAGCCTTTATATTTGCTCTTAACCTTCCCTCTGCCTCCTTTGCTGTTGTTTGCAGGCGTTTGCTCTCTTTGTGAAAGCTAAGGAAGTGGAAGTGGACATGTCTGCTTGCCCAAGGGAAATTTCCTGGAGATGCTGCCAACAGACTTTCAAAGATCTGACCGGCATTCACAGACATGTGGCTTCTCAACATTCAGGTGATGTTGGGCAGCAGGCATCATTGATCTTAAAGCAGATGGCCGACATCGGAATTAACCCTGCTTCTGTGGATGAAATGTCTAGGCCCAACAAGACTCCAGACAGAAACCAAGAAGTGATCTACAAGCTCCCAGATATAAGCCACATTGATCCTAATGAAATGAAAAGGTAAGAAATAATTACCCTGAATTTGTTCTGTCTTCACTCATCCCACTTCCTAATGATTGACAATCTTCTGCTGTGCTGGTGATTATCACTCATCTGTCATCTAGGAAGGCTCTAATCACAGAAAAACTGATGATCTGTCCATGATTGAGGAGCACGTTCTTGGGAATTATCACTGCTACCAAGGACTGATAGTATTTTATCTTTGATTGATCTCCTGTTCAAATGCCCTTGCCCTCTAGTTAGTTTAGCTGTCATGGCTAGGTTTTTAACACGTCCCATTTATACCCCTTCATTTTCCTTAAGGAAACTATTTCTTTCCTGAAAATATAATGGATGACTATAAAGGATTAGGGATGGTTCCTTGAATTGAGTTTGATAAGTGGTTACAAAACTGAACAATTAATATTTGGTAAGTAATTAAGAGTTGAACATTTCAAGACTGGGAGGTGTTTTATGAACATCAGCTTCTTCATTTAAGGAAGGAGAAATGGAGTTGAGGGAATGGAAGCAGGGCAGGAATAGGCTCTTCTTAAAGTCTTGTTGATGTACTCAGGTTACCATCCATTGCAAGGTGTTTATCAAGCAGGGGCTCTGTCTGGGAAAATGAGGACCAATAGGATGGTTTGACCTGAAGGATGAGCTGCACAATTTTCTTCTCTTTTTAAAAACTTGGGAGGTGACAACAACTCAATCCATCATTCTCACTAATACTTTCCCTATATATGAGTGACCATGGTAGTCCTTGATGTAGGACCACAGTTGAGCCCAAAGTTTCTGTTGCTAAGTGAGAAAGATGTTATGCAACCATTCTGTTCTGACCAAGGCTTCCTGAGACTGTAATTAAGCACACGCTTAGTTAAAACAACTCTTGTTTTCTTTCAGCGCTGGGAATTATGTTCATTCCCAGCCTGTAATGAGTCCCAAACAGTCCCTCGAGATAAGCACCCACCTTTCTCTCCTTTGAATTGCTCCCAACAACTAAAGTGCCAAATGAACTATAAAAACCAACTGAAGTACAAAGTCCACACAGAGCTTCAAGGTTTAATCTGAACAGAACGAACGACTTTGCTTCCTTTTTCTACCTTTGCCTGTCCTTTATACCTTATGGAAGGGACAATCACCTCTAATCCTTACTCCCGAGTGGCCCCTTTTTTCTTAGCTGCTCTTGCCTTCTGGCAGCTCTGCGCACACGCGCACTGGGAACAGGCTCCCCTTGTTCCTCCACCTCGCTGCTGCCAGAGGCTCCAAAGGCAGCACCCCACTCCCAGATGGTCCTGGCCCCATCTCTGCATCAGACGCAGGACCCTCATCCGAGTCCTCCCCAGACTACCGAACTGGTCCCCGTTCTTCCCTACTGTCCGATTCCGCTGCCGTCTGCACCGGCTGCCGGCGAACCACAACACACTCTTACCACAGTTGCTAAGCCAATCTCTGCAGTTGTTAAGTTAGAAACATGGTTGTTAAGTGAATCTGGCTTCCCCGTTGACTTTGCTTGTCAGAAGGTCGCAAAAGGGGAAATCACATGATCCCAGGACACTGCAGCCGTCATAAATGTGAACCAATTGCCAAGTGCCTGAATTTCAACCATGTGATGCTGCAACAGTCATAAGTGTGAAAAGCGGGCATAAGTCACTTTTTTTCAGTGCTGTTGTAATTTCAAACAGTCACTAAAGGAACTGTTGTAAGTTGAGGACTACCTGTATTCTCTTTTTTTTTTCCTTCCAAATTCTCTGGGTCTGTAATCATAATGCTTGTAATCGACGTTTGTGACTTGCCGCAAAAATCTGAAAGGTAGGAGAAGGAGAGACAAAATGGTTCAAAGGGAGGTGTGTGTATACGCATTCGTGCTCGGAAATACAGTTTACTACCCGAGCAAAGTTAAATAAAAATAAAAATAAAAATGCAATGCTTATGACATGGCTTTTTTTCATTGCATCAATCAAGAGGCGAGACACAAAATCACAAAGTGGACACAAGGCAAGAATCTAGCCCCAAGCTGTTAAGGGGCTTGTACTTTCAGTCATACAAATCTAGACTTTTGACACTTAACTCTTAGAATGGCTTAGAATGAATGAGCTGGAAGGGACCTTGGAGGTCTGCTAGTCCAGCCCCCTGTCCAAGCACGAGAACCTATACTATTTCAGATAAGTGACTATCTAGTCTAGGGCCGGGTGTCAAACTCAGGGGCTGGATCCAGCCTGCAGTTCCTTAGATCTGGCCCACGGGGCTGCCCTGGAAACAGTGAAGGACCGACCGTGAGCGACCCTCCCGAACTCTGTTTTCACTGGCAGAGCACTCGGGCCACCATAGGTGTTGAGCTGGTCACGCCCACCCCAGCCCCCGAGGTCAAACACAACCCTGACGCGGCCCTCAATGAAAACGAGTTTGACACCCCTGGCCTAGTCTCTTTTTAAAAACATCTTCCTTCCCCTCTTTTCAGTGAAGATGGGGAAGTTTTGCTATACTATTGCTACTGCGAGGTGGCCGATCCTGTGGGGCTTTGTGTGTGGCAGGAGGCCTTATGTCAGCATCTGCATCTAACTGGCAAGGTAAGTGATTCAACACTCTCCCCTCTTTGAAATAACCCTTCTCTCATCTGAGCTTTAACTTGAGATTTTAATTCATTTGTTTATATTCTTTCTTACGCACATAGTCCACGGTTTACACCCATTCCTTTAGTGACCATTCAAAGTTGCGATACCTCTGCAAAGAGTGACGTAGGACCCATTTTTTCACAATGATGAACCATTGCAACATCCCCGTGGTCACACGATCAGAATTCGGTCACTTGGCAACTGGCGTGTATTTATGACGGTTTCCGTGTCCCGCGGCCTTCTGACAAGCACAGTCAATGGGGAAGCGAGATATTACTAACTTAATTGCAGTGGCTTCACTTAATCACTGTGGCAAGAAAGGTCATAAAATGGGGCAAAATTCAGTTAAGAACTGTCTAGCTTAGCCGTTGAAATTTTGGTGTCAGGGCTCCGGCAGTTACCCCCATTTAAATCATGAGTCTCGAGCCAAACTTCCAAAACTTAAAAAAGGATTTATTGGGAGTTGACATGCCGGCACTGCCTGGGTACAGCCGACTCTGAGGCACATAATTCATTGTCACCCTTGTCCCTGGTTTCCCCCCCACCCCCTTGGGTGTATCGTAATTCATATTCTCCAATGGGACACATCCATAGCCAAGAGTCATTAATCATGCTCTCCAGTTAGAATTTTGCGCGACAGAAACTTCGGTCACCTAGTTACTATCTTTGAAAACATTTATGGAATGCAACTTCGGTTTTGCAAGCGGCTGCACTGCTGCCCCCTCCCTTTCTGTTGGCAACTCTAAAAAGACCATAGAAATATTTTATGAGTTGACATTTGGGCTCAATTGTGGTCCTAGGTTAGGACTACCTGTATATATTAACAATGTTAGTTATATTAAACACCATTATTTGGGGGGAAAGCAGGTATAGTTCCAACAAATCATCAACATCAGCATCATTATGATAGACAGCCTGGCAATGGTTCTAAATACCTTGACTAGAATCATCCCTGACAGCAATTTTGGAGGAACAAGATAGCAATAGGACTTAGACTCATATAATGCTTTACAGCCCTTTACAGCCTTCTCAAAGCGGTTTACAGAGTCAGCCTATTGCCCCCAACAATTTGGGTCCTCATTTTATCCACCTCGGAAGGATGGAAGGCTGAGTCAACCTTGAGCCTGGTGGGATTCGATCTGCCAAATTGCAGTGGGAGTAGCTTGCAGTACTGCATTCTAAGCACTGCGCCACTGAGGCTGCTGCACCATCGAGATGCTGATTCATCTCTTGTTCACATCCAGACATTATGTAGGGAACAGGTTCACAGCCTTTTCTGGATTTGTCTAAACAAACCAATAAATAATCAAAATGTCAAGGGAACGCATGTGTCTCCTGCAAGATCTTCCAGGATTTCAGTAGCTGTCAAAATTTTACTGGGTTTGTACAACTTTAAAAATATTGTTTCGTTTTCAGAGTGAAGCAGAGATGTTCGTTGGGCACCGTAAGGCAGGGATCTCCAAACTTGGCAATTTTGTTGCCTCAAACAACGGTGGATGGGAAGAGAGCTCCTTTTGTTGTTTTTTTAAGTGTTTCCTACAAATCAAGCTCAGGAGCAAAGCAAATAGCAGCCAGCATCTCCAACACAGATACAGAGCAGGTTTCATTAGACAATCGCAAGATAATTCTTAAGAATATATTAAGCCTCTCCCTTTCTTGATGTTGCCTTTGGTTTGAATTAAATTTAGATGCCGCTGAACAAGAACAAATTGTAGGTTGTGCGTAATTGAAATGTTGTGCATACTTTCTGGAGGGTAAGTCCTAGTGAATTCTGTTAGGATCCCTTCTGAATATACAGGTAGTTCTCGAGTTAAGACCCCAATTGAGACCAGCATTTATGTTCCTAAGTGAAACATTTGTTAAGCGAGTTTTACAACCTTTCTTGGCAACAGTTGTTAAGTGAATCATTGCCATTTTTAAGTTGATGTCGTGGTTGTTAAGTGAATCTGGCTTTCCCATTGACTTTATTTGTCAGAAGGTCACAAAAAGAGGATCACTGCAACCATCATAAATATGAATCAGTTGCCAAGCATTTAAATTTTGATCATGTGACTCATGGGGATGCTGCAACAATCGTAAGTCACTTTTTTCAGTGCTGTTGTAACTAAATGAACTGTTGTAAGTTGAAGACTACCTGTAGACAGCAATAGCAATAGTACTTAGACTTATGTGCCGCTTCACAGTGCTTTCCAGCCCTCTCTAAGTGGTTTACAGTGTCAGCCTATGGCCCCCAATAATCTGTGTCCTCATTTTACCGATCCTGGAAGGATGGAAGGCTGAGTCAACCTTGGGCCTGTTGAGATTCGAACTGCCAAATTACAGGTAGCCGGCAGTCAGAAAAAGTAGCTTGCAGTACTGCACTCTAACCACTGCGCCACCACGGCTCTTGGTTGCATATTTTGTAAATGACTCTTCCTGCTTGGCTTCTAGGTGCGAATTGCTTCAGAAGGAATTAATGGAACTGTAGGTGGGAGCAGGACATCTACTAACCTATATGTGGATGCAATGCTATCTCACCCGCTCTTCAAAGGCATTTTGACAAAGGAAGATTTCAAGGTGAGAGCTAGACAAAGCAATTTGACTGCCTTGTGACCCAACAATGACCTTTTTTTTTCTTCTTCCCCAAAACATTTGCTTTGTGAATTTTTTTTAAGTGGTAAGAATGCACGGTTCTCCCAGGTCCTATAGCGAAAGAAATCCCACCTGCTTTCTTCAATAATTTCAGGCCCATATCTGAGTCTTCTACTGCCCCACTGATGGGATGATTGGCAACCCAGCAAAAGTGCTTCTTAGTTGATGTATTGTTTGTGTAGATTATGAGTTGAGAACTGTATCAAGTCCAAGGGCTGGATATATTTCTATATATGCTAAGAGGCTGATGTCAGCAGGTGGAGTTTTGGGAAAGGGAACTACTGCTGTCTGACCACATATGTTCTTACCCTTGAGGAGTATATATGGAGCAACGGAGAAAGGCCTTTGGCTCCATGTATGATTTATTTCATCTTGTGTGATATTTCTCTGAGGACGTGAAAAGGAGGAGGGCAATGATCTCCCTCTTCCTTTTCCTGGGTAGAGAGCTATCCTTCATCTTCAAGAAAGAACAGAGTGCATCTCCATCTTCTCCTGCATGGATAAGGGCTATGTAAGAAATAAGGAGCTAAAAGTTTAGTTTTGAGTGTAGGTGTTCTATTGGATCATTCTCAAGTGTGCTCCTGATGGTTTCACCCACTCCACAACCTACCTTGGCAAAAAGGAGGAACCAGCCAAACTGTGCTTAGATAATTTCACCTGGAATGCATGCAAACTTAGCTTATCAAGGGAAGAACATTACTTGACAGCGATGGTCTTCCAACTTGACAGCGTTAAGACTTGCAGACTTCAACTCCCAGAATTCCTCCTCCAGTCATGTTAGCTCAGGAATTCTGGGACTTGAAGTCCACAAGTCTTAAACTTGCTAAGTTTGAAGACCCTTGCCTTAGTGGATTGTGTTAGGTCTCCAAGGCAATTGTGCCCTTCAGGAAAGCACCTATAACAGATAATCAGAGTTGGAAGGGACCTTGTAGGTTATCTAGTCCAACCCCCTGCCCAAGTGGGAGACCCTACACCATTTCTGACAAATGGCAGTCCAATCTCTTCTTGAAAGTCTCAAGTGTTGGCACTCCCACAACTTCCGAGGGTAAGCTGTTCCATTGGTTGATTGTTCTCACTGTCAGAAAGTTTCTCCTTATTTCCAGGTTGAATCTCTCCTTGTTCAGTTTCCATCCATTATTCCTTGTCTGGCCTACAGGCGCTTTGGAAAATAGCTTGACCCCTTCCTCCCTGTGGCAGCCCCTCAAATATTGGAAGACCGCTGTCATGTCTCCCCTGATCCTATAAATGTCTTCACTTTGAGTGTCTTCTTCACTCTCAAACAGGACAAGTGAATTATTTAGAAAATCAAACCTTGTCAAACTTTATTCAAGACTGTTGGTTCTAAATCTGTTTGACTAAATTAAGCTGGAGGTGGGCCTTTCATAATCATTGATTTTCTCACCTTTGATTTCCAGAGGATTGGGGCCGATGGGAGGGGAGGGGGTGATGGGGCAGGGGAGATTATTGACTGTCTTAAACCAACATGACAACTAAAGTTTCCTGCAACTGCTTCTTTGTTTCCTTCCCTTGATTCCTCAGACCAGTGCAGGAGGAGGCCACTGTTTCCCAGATCTTCGAATTGGTGTGTTTGAAGAAATAGTGCCTATGGGAATTCACCCAGAAAAAGTCTCTTACAAAGAAACTGGTATGGAACTGGTCATAGGTGATCAGGGTTTTTTTTTTATGTCAAGGGTAGAATTCTCCCAGAGTACTGGTAGTCCTCGACTTACAACGGATTGTTTAGTGACCTTTTGAAATTCAATGGCACAGAAAAAAAGTGGCTTATGACCGATTTTCACAGCTGCGATTATTGCAGCATATAATCACATGATCAAAATTCAGGCACTTGGCAACTGATTCGTACTTATGATGGTTGCAATGTCCCGCGATTATGTGATCCCCTTTTGTGACCTTTTGCAAAGAAAAGTCAATGTGGGAGACAGATCCACTTTACAATCCTGTTAGTAACTTAACAACTATGATTTACTTAACAGTTGTGATTAAAAAAGGTCGTAAAATGAGGCAAAATTCTCGTAACAACAGTATCTCTTAACAACAGAAATTTTTGGCTCAATTGTGGTTAAGTCAAGGATGACCTTTAATTTCTTGGGGAAACAAAGGTGCTGTGAAAGGTGGAATAAAAATATAAAGTGGGTGTGGCCACTGTATTGTCTCTCTCTTCTTCCCGCTCTTTTTTTTTTATTTTCCATCCGCTTTCCTCCCAGCCAATGACTTGACATGGGGAACTCAGAACATTTTTGCTGGAAATCCAAACTCATCCCTTTTGAAACGGAGCCAACTGTGCTTTACAACAATCAAATGGGAGACAGTAATCTCAAGGAGCAAAAAACAGCCGGTGCAGAGCAGGATTAAACTCATGTTTGAAGTCTGCTATTATTTAGAAAAAAAATTCTGGAATAAAGTAGGATTTGCTGAGGAGGTTGTGTGTGTGTGTGTGTGTGTGTGTGTGTGTGTGTGTGTGTAAAATATGCAAGTTTGGCTCACTGCACAGACTTACCTTCTTAATGTCTTTTAATTCTTGGTAGGAATCCGTCTGGCTCCAAAGGATTTTCATGCAGAAGTAGAGAAATACCTTTCTCAGGGTCATAATGCCCAGATGGATACAATTTTGCTGGACTGCAGGAACTTCTATGAAAGTAAAATAGTAGGTAGCCTTAATTTGGGTGTGTTGTTGTTTTCTCCTTGTGGATTTACACACCTGAGATTGTATGAATACATAATAGAAACTGTGCATGGCACATACATGTCCATGTTAAGAGGCTTTTAAATACCAGTCATGGCCTGTTCCTCCTCCTGTAAGACCTGCCCCAACTTAGATTCTTAGGAGAGAAAGACCCTCAACTTCATTTCATTGAAGTGATAGGTTATTTTACTACAGTTAAGTGGTTGCGGTGAAAGTAAAGCTAGATCTTGCAAAAGGTTATAATTTCCCCCTATCCCTGGCCCTCCCCACTTGATCAGTTCAACAGTGTCCAATAGCATCCCAGTTTGATGTTTGGGGAGCCACGTTGAAGCTGGGCACTTCTCAAAGTAATTTCACATTCCGTTCCCAGACCAGGTGTCTTTGGAGGCTGCTTTATTCTGGTTTGACCCATCTGGTCCCTGTCAGCTTGTCTTCCTCCCCCATTTTCATGTGTCTTCTCTCCAGCCCAAGCTCTCCCAAATTCCTTTCCTCCCCCATCGGTTTAAGGCAGGATGCCAACAAAGCGAAGCAGCTGAACATGGCAGACCTGACATCTCCCTTTTGTTTAAACTTTTGAGGTGTATAGCCTGTTTTTTAAAAACTGGGTTTTTACATAATCTTGAAGATGGAAGGCAAGATACAGTTACCAACTTTGCAGATGACACCAAGTTAGAAAGATTGGTTAACTCTTTACAGGGCAAAACGAATTTCCCTTCAGAGGTCTGGACACTGAGTCCTATGCAGCAGTAGCGATAAGGGTGAGAGATCCTGCATCTGGTAGGAAAAACTGAATGCATCAATACAAAATTGGAGAAACCAGATGAGGGGCAGTGTATGTGAGTAGGAAATACCAGTAGACCCGTGGTGTTATATAGCAAAAAAAGACCAGTGTAATTCTGAACTGCTTTAAATCCTTCCATTCCCCACCATCCAGTCAGAGCCGAAGAAGCTTCTTGGATGAGAAGTGAAATGCCTTCAAAGAAAAACCAGAAAGTCCAGTTGCCTCCTGAAAAACCACCTTTGGGACATTAGCACTGGGAGAATTATCAACATATCAGGCTTCAGCCTCCAGGCAGGGCTGGAACTTTATTCAGTCCAGCTCACCCGCACTCTGTTGTAATTAATTATGAATTATGTACTCAAGATGAGCAGCTATACAATGTGAATGTTCTCAATGAATCGTTGTACTTGTGGGCTACAAATATCTAAAATGAAGAGAGAGTGGACCTATGTTGGAACTGGGGACAGGAAAGAGCCAACCGGTTAAAATGAATGTGCTGGTTGAATGTTTGGATATATTTGTATGAGAATTTGCTGTTAAAACAACTATGTTCTGAAGAAATCCAGCAATGAGACACCGGGGTGCCATAATATCTGCATTTGTTCCTGTTTTATCTTTTAATATCACAGGTTAAGTAATTTTTTTTTTTTAATTGCAGGGGCATTTCCAGGGCTGTCTGGCTCCCAACATTAGGAAATTCAGCTACTTCCCCATCTACATAGATGAGAATCTGGACCTTTTCAGGGGCAAGCGCATCCTGATGTACTGCACAGGAGGAATCCGCTGCGAGAGGGGCTCAGCCTACCTCAGGTCTAAGGGGAGTCATCTCAGGGGAGAGGACATGACTTGGAATTGGACAGGTGTAGGACATTTGCACACTGGACAGGTGTAGGACACAGCAGGATTTGCACACGGCATTCATAGTTTCCCTGACAGATCTAACAGGTCCAATCTTCTGGAAGTTACTTAATTATGAATGAAGTCAGACTCTAGATAGCCACAAATTAATCTGCACAAAATTGGCTCGAAGTAATTACCACTACTGTTCAAAAAGAGCTGGAAGAGAGCACCTGCTCTTTCACGACCTGTGATGGATGAATCATTGCAGTTTAGATAAAGATCAAAGTTATCCTTTAATAACTTTGTGGGCCCAACTAGGCATTAAACAGATGCCTTTGCTCAGTGCAGGAAAAACAAATGGAGCAAATCTTGCCCTTGCTGCAAAATTTATTCTGCATATGGCCATTCTACTGAGGAGCAAACAGCCAAACCAGGTTCCAGAATTTTATGTAAAAGATAAGCATTTCCCAACCTTCTTTGTGGTACAGGTGAAACTCGAAAAATTAGAATATCGTGCAAAAGTTCATTTATTTCAGTAATGCAACTTAAAAGGTGAACCTAATATATGAGATAGACTAATTACATGCAAAGCAAGAGAGTTCAAGCCATGATGTGTCATAATTGGGGATGATTATGGCTTACAGCTCATGAAAACCCCAAATCCACAATCTCAGAAAATTAGAATATTGTGAAAAGGTTCAATATTCTAGGCTCAAAGTGTCCCACTCTAATCAGCTAATTAAGCCATAACACCTGCAAAGGGTTCCTGAGCCTTTAAATGGTGCACAAGGAGCAGGGATGATGGCAGCCTAGAGAGGATTGTCAGGAAAAGGCCATTCAAAAGTGTTGGGGACTTTCACGAGGAGTGGACTGAGGCTGGAGTCAGTGCATCAAGAACCACCACACACAGACGGATCCTGGACATGGGCTTCAAATGTCGTGTTCCTCTTGTCAAGCCGCTCCTGAACAACAAACAACGTCAGAAGCGTCTTACCTGGGCTAAAGAAAAACAGAACTGGTCTGTTGCTCAGTGGTCCAAAGTCCTCTTTTCTGATGAGAGCAACTTTTGCATCTCATTTGGAAACCAAGGACCCAGAGTCTGGAGGAAGAATGGAGAGGCACACACTGCAAGATGTTTGAAATCCAGTGTGAAGTTTCCACAGTCTGTGTTGATTTGGGGAGCCATGTCATCTCCTGGTGTTGGTCCACTGTGCTTCATTAAGTCCAGGGTCAACGCAGCCATCTACCAGGAGATTTTGGAGCACTTCATGCTTCCTTCCGCAGACGAGCTTTATGGGGATGCTGACTTCATTTTCCAGCAGGACTTGGCACCTGCTCACACTGCCAAAAGCACCAAAACCTGGTTCAATGACCGTGGGATTACTGTGCTTGATTGGCCAGCAAACTCGCCTGACCTGAACCCATAGAGAATCTATGGGGCATTGCCAAGAGAAAGATGAGAGACATGAGACTGAACAATGCAGAAGAACTGAAGGCCGCTATTGAAGCATCCTGGTCTTCCATAACACCTCAGCAGTGCCACAGGCTGATAGCTTCCATGCCACGCCGCATTGAGGCAGTAATTGCTGCAAAAGGGGCCCAAACCAAGTACTGAGTACATATGCATGCTTATACTTTTCAGAGGTCCAATATTGTTCGATGTACAATCCTTGTTTTATTGATTGCATGTAATAGTCTAATTTTCTGAGATTGTGGATTTGGGGGTTTCATGAGTTGTAAGCCATAATCATCACAATTATGACAAATCACGGCTTGAACTATCTTGCTTTGCACGTAATGAGTCTATCTCATATATTAGGTTCACCTTTTAAGTTGCATTACTGAAATAAGTGAACTTTTGCAAGATATTCTAATTTAACAATAAAAACGGGAGAGTTTTGTATCATGGAGATCTTGTGCACTCCAGTTTTCCTTTTGTCTTTAGCTAGGAGGGGAGGGAAGGAGTTTGATTCAGAGATCTTTGTAATTAATAGCCAGGCTGTTCTGGCGATTTTGTCACTTTGTTCAGTCTTAGTGTTTTGTTTTCACACTCCTGGGTCAATCTCTGAAAAAACAAGTTCTCCAAAACAAATTCAGAGGTAACTAAATTGCTAACTCTTGTGAGGTCACAAATATACATTATCCACATTGACAGAGCAGTATTGCTCTTTTTAGACTTCAGTCTTGACTCCTGGACTGCCTGGACAAGTCCCTGCCGTTTTCTTGGCAAAGTGCTGGAAGTGGTTAGATACTTGCCTGCTTCCTAGGTCTGAGAGAGAAGGACTGGCCCCAAAAATCACCAGGTTGTCTTTGTACCTAAGGTGGGACTATAATGCACACTGTTCCAATTTCTAGCCTGGTGCCTTAATCGCTCCATCTGACTGGCTTCCCTGACAGTTCTGTAAATTGAAGTCTACACACCTAGAGCAGCATTGCCCTAGAGCAGGGGTGTCAAACTTGATTTCTTTGAGGGCCACATTAGGGTTGTGTTTGACATCAGGGGGTAGGGGGACAGCTTGACGTCAGTCATGTCGGGAGCAGCTGTGGTGGCCAAGTGCTAAGGCAGACTTCCCTCAGACCCTCCCTCCTTCTCATTATAATTTCCTTCCTTCCTTTCTTCTTTTTCCTTCCCTCTTCATTCTTTCTTCTTCCTCCCTCTTTCGTTCTTTTTCCTTCCTTGCTCTCTTCCCATCTTTCCTTCTTTTTGCCTTTCCTCTTTCCTTTTCTCCTTTCCTGTCCCATCATGGATGCTCAAGTGCAAAAGGGAAAACATTTCTCCTTTTGTTTTTAGTTTATTTTGCTAGGCCTCTGCCAGTGAAAAGCGAAGGACTGGCCCACGGTGACCCGGGACCCTCCCGAACTCCGTTTTTGCTGGCAGAAGCACGATGGGCCGGTCCTTCACTGTTTCCTGGGCAGCCCCGCGGGCCAGATCTAAGCACCCCACGGGCCAGATTCAACCCTCAGGCCTTAAGTTTGACACCCATTCTAGAGCTAGGCCTCTGAGCTCATAGGCAATGGCCTAGCATGATTCTAGGTTAGTTTTTAGGATATGGAACAGGTTGGCTTCTGCTGTTACAGACTCTAATACTTCTCAGTCTTTGTTGAAAAAGAAGAAAAACGTAGAAAATTCCCCCCTTGCTTGGTTTATATATGCTCTCATGAAATAAATCTTTCGTAACAAAATAGAGCCAAGTGATATAGTCCATGTGTTCTGATAACCAAACCTGTGGTAGATTGTAGAATCTTTTGTTGGCTTTTCAGAATTTCAAAAACTATATTGGGTGTGGTGTTGCTTTCAACCAGGGTGTATGCACAGAAGTGTACCATCTCAAAGGTGGCATCCACAAGTACCTAGAAGAATTTCCTGATGGGTTCTACCGAGGGAAGCTTTTTGTTTTCGATGAACGTTATGCCATTTCCTCAAACAGTGACGTCATTTCAGGTAAAATATATTCTTTTTCAGTCTGAGCGGTACATTTGCTATATGCATCCTGTAAGCCAGGTATTTGCAAACTACTATAGGAGGGCTCCCTCCTGCTTGGCCTCCTTCAATTAGCTGCCCTTTGTATGAAGAGCAAGATGGCTGGGCCTAATGAGAGGCTGCAGTCCAGTTCATCTAGTTGGGAGAAATTATTTGGAAGTACCAAGAGTTTTTTCCTTTATACTTGGGGTTTTTTTTTTTAAATGAGAGACTGACTCACTGCCCATATCCTTCATCCTGGCCTACATACTGACTATGGCTTGGGCAAAGACAATTAAAACTCAGAATGGACATTCTGTACCTCATTAAGTTACACACTTGCTCTTCCCTCGAGTGTTTTAAAATGTTGAGTTTGGACCAGAGAAATTCAAGTTCACTTATCTGCCCTTCTTCTATCATGGGAAAATGGAAGACAAGCCATATTTTTCAACTAATTTGCAATACAAGGTTGTGATTGTAGGAATATGATAACCTTCATTTTAATATACTGAGTTTAATGGACTTCAGATACAAGGGGCATTTTTTTAAACTTGTTCTTCAATCCCATTTAAGGTTAATTTGCTAAACGGAGGTTTTATTGCCATTTTTAAAAAAAATATGTAAGTACTGTGTTTCTCAGCGAACACAACCCACCCCAATAATAAGCAAATCCTAAGTTTTTTTGGGGGGTGGGTGGGCCTAATATTACCCTTACCCCGAAAATAAGACCAGGGGATGGGCATGGCCAGCACGAATGGTGGCGCGAGTACCGGGGGCGGGGGGCAACTGTTCGGCCACAAAGAGGGGCAAAAGTCATTCTGCGCTGAAGCAGAGGCATTCCGAGCCTTCAGCGTATCCCAGGATTGCAATGCTGAAGGTTCGGAATGGAGCCGTTTTCATGAAAGGCAGGAAAATGGGGAGGGGAATTTTCCTGCCTGTTATCCATTCCTCTTGCAGCAGAGCCTGCAAGGCTTGTTGTGGTGTTGCACTCATGAATGGCAGCACCTCTGTGAGCTTCATCACACCGCTGCAGCTGGCATCCTGCTGTGAGCGGCTGCACCCATGTATCCAAACTCGCAGCAATGGCACAGCAATCCTTAAGAGGGTTGTGCTTGAAGAGGCTGGGCCAGTGTGACGAAACTCACGGCAATGCCGCTGCTTGCATGCGCAACGCTACAACAAGCCTTGTAGGGTCCCTGGGATACGCTGAAGGCTTGGAGTGGAGCTGTTTTTGCGAAAGGCAGGAAAATGGGGAGGGAGAGGGAGCTTGAGGAATGGATGACAGGCAGGAAAATTCCCCTCCCCATTTTCCGGCCGTTCGCCAAAAAGCCTCCATTCCGAACACTGAAGTTTTGGAATGGACGCTTTCTGGAGAACGGGAGGAAAACGGGGAGGAGGAATTTTCCTGCCTGCCATTCTTCCCTCAGTCTGTGCTAAGCTTGAGGAATAGCTCCTTTCGGCCTTACAGAAACAGCCCATCGGAGAGGCAAGGATGCACGTGGGGTGTTCCTTTCGGCCACTAAAGAAGCAGTCCGGTGGAAAGGCAAGGCACGTATGGGGGAAATTAAGACACGCCTCAAAAAGACGGCCTAGCCGTTTTTTCATGGGTCTAAAGAAAATAAGGCCCTGTCTGATTTTCTAAGAAACACGGTACGCAAAAGATGTATGCTGATACAGATGACCTATAATCAGATTTAACGGACAATTGGATTTAATAGATGTGCCCTCCTTTTGAGTCCATTAAATTAAGGCTTACTGTAAAAGGAGAAGCCTCTCGTGACTAGCGTAAGCTTGCAGAATAATTATGGGGCCTAAATGCAGTACATAATAACTAATGTGGAATGTTTGTTTTAGGCTAAATGTGCTATGTGATCCCAACAACTGTGCTCATAAAGCACAATTTATGACTTAGCTGTCCCAATTAATCCCAATCCATTGTGGTTTACTGAATAAACCATGGATGGTAATTGGTAGCTGTATGAACCCAATCATACTCTGCCTAAGATCGTCAGAAAAATAGGGTCAGCAGTAACCATATACCCCTAACCAATCTAATCTTGCTTTCCTCCCCTCCAGCTTGCCGTTACTGTGGAACACTCTGGGACCAGTATCGTCTTTGCTCTACTCAGCTCTGCCGTCAACTTGTCCTGACATGCCAGCAATGCCAACAAAAAGGGCTTACAGCCTGTTGTCCTCTCTGCCAGGAGAAAGGTCTTACACTGGCTTTGGCACCTTCAAGACAAACCTTCAAAGAGGAATGTGAATGTACAGGGACCCGGCAGCGGGTACCAGTGGAATGTATTTGACAACACCCTGAAGTTATACTCCCTCATGATTGCATGAGATGTGGTTCTGAGGTGTGTTTTAATGGGATTTGAGGGAGTTTAATCATGTGGGACAGTTGAGCAGCTCTTCAGTTCCAGCTGCCGTCGAAGTTTCAGGGCGTGATTAGATTCCTCTCAGAAGAAATTGCACTGAGGACAAGGATTCAACCATATTTAGAGTCTTCCACCAAGACAGCTTGAGGTTCTAACATGTGATGCTTTAGAACGGCCTAATTTACAAACAATGAAAGAAATAGAAAAATGGGTCTCAATTCAACAGGGGAGGCTGTAATGCATTCGCCATTAATTTTAACAAGTTGCATAGAATTCTGTGCCAGTTATGAATGCTGCCCACTAGCAGTAACAGAACTAATGGGAGGTCATTTGTTGACTGTGAGTTGGGCTGTATTGCAGGGTTAAGACGAGCTTTTTTCATCCTGAGGATTACACTTTGGCCCATAGGAATTATGGTTGCTAATATTATATAATTAGAGTAAGAGGGGTTCGATCTTTTGATCCATTTTCAGGAGTGTTAGGGACAGGTGCTCTTTTTGCTCCTTAATTCCCATAAAACAAGTCAAACTTGCCCCAGTTTTAGGGAAGAGATGTTTCAAAGTTTAAAGGGCATGTTCAACATCTAAAATATCTCCTGTCTGTAAATAGGAGGAAGCTTTATGTATACTGCCTTAAATTGCACAGAGATATAATAATAATAATTTAATAATAATGTCATCCTTTTTGCTGTTTTAAATCCTCCAATCTTTCTTTGGGTGAACAATGAGTCCAAAGATTAAATCTATGCCTGTTCCTGGATGCTCACCGCTCTGAATCATTACAGGTTCTAATAATACTATGAGCATCAATGGAAATTCACCATGTTCCTTAGCTGTGGAACTCTCATCTCCATTTGGGGAGGGCAGAATATGACACTGTCAAGTGGGAGACACAAAATCAAATGGTACCCCCATTTGGCAAGAGACAAAATCATATTTCTATGGCTTCAAGTTCCAGCCATTGTCTGCAGAACGTAAGGAAGGTCAACCTCCATCGAGGAAGTACTGAAGACTTCTGCAGCGAGAAGAGGTGTAGGGAGATTGGCAAATCTTGCCTAGGTACTAATTACTCTGTTCTTGCAGAGCAAATGGACTGGAATGAATCCAGAGCCTCAAATAAAGCTTGCAAGCATTATATCCCATGCAGCTTTTTGCAAAAGCATGTTAGATCAGGGAGACTATCGCTACGAGATAGCGAAACAGAAACATAATACAAAAATAAAATGTTCACTTTGCAAGCATAAAGAGGCCTGACACACCCTTGTGTGATTTATCAGATTTAATCTATATTTTAACTTCAGTTCTTCAGGAAAATTAGAAATAACCAACATGCCATTCAGCAGCTGCCTTTCTTGTGACTTGCTTGGGACAGAGTTTCTCAACCATGGCAGCTTTCAGACTGGTGGACTTCAACTCCCAGAATTCCCCAGCCACCATCTTAAAATTGCCAACGTTGAGAAACCCTGGCTTAGGGAAACAGTGGCCTTACATATTTTTGTGCTGGAGGGCTGTGAGCTGCTTTAAGTATAATAGTTGATTGTAAGTGCTCAGTTGCAATTTAGGATTCTGAAGGTTGCTGGGCTGGTTGCAATTCTCAAGTCTTTAAAGTGATTATGTATATTGGGATGATAAAAATGCTGTCAAATTAGCCGAATCTTTCTAATTCTTTCAAAATAAAGTATTTTTTAACACTTCTGCTACATTTACAGAGTAGTATTGCTATTTTTATTGTTACTAACGACTCATGCATATCAGAGCACTCACACACGCACAAATCCATACAAAAACTAGGCTGTAATCTAACTATAACTTCAAGCTGTTCCTGAGCCATGATATCTTTCACCAGAATTCAGAATTGCACCTTTTATGATTGACAGGCTAAAACTTTGGATTACTCTTTTAAAAATAAAAATGTTATATTCTACCAATCAATAATGAAGACCTTTGCCTAAAATAACTATTTAATTTAAAATTTTCATGAGTAAGGGTGTCGTATGAAAAACAAGCTGCATAAAATCACCGCACATTTACTCTGCTCCTGTAAGCCATCATAAACCAATGCAAGCTTACAGACACATCTCCACAACCAAAACTACACTCCAGTTCGACACTTTGGAAGGATGGGTCCAGTCAGGTCTGCAAGTCGTCTTTTTCTCACTGAGGGGAAAAAAAAAACACAGTTGAGGTCAGAATACATGCCTTATGTATAGAAATAGGGAGGTCTATAAATACTCTAATATCTTGAATTTACAAGACCATCAGAGAGAAGGAAAAAGTCACCCCGGGTGCAACAATTAGAATACTAAAACCTCATCATTGAACAAACCTCACCAATTTAATGTTGGGTATTTAAAGAGAGAAATCAAATGTCTGAAAACACTAACCTAGGCTGAATTAATTGCCTGGGCTCCTTTTGTGCCTTTATTGTGGCTAATCAATCTTCTTGGAAAACGTATGTTTGTGAAGTACTAAGAACTATTACATCCTTTCCCCCAGGAATGAAACTGGAATTCCTAGAATTCTAAAAAATCAACAGTGCAATAGCTATAGCTATAGCTATCAAATCAGAAGCAATCCTTATGTTAAGCAAACTAAAAAGCAAATATGCACAAGACGACCACACCCTCTGCCTAGAGCAGGTGTTTTCAAATTTTCAGGCTGCAGAACCTGTTTTTTTTTTGTGTGTGTGGGGGGGGGGAGGAATCAGAATCCCTGATCAAAAAAGCTGCTCATATCAACTGTCAATCCTTGCCCTGACAGTGTTGCTACTGATGCCCCTGAAGAGCATTGTTGAGGTGAGAGTATATGGTCAGCTGTATTCAAAGTTTTCTTTTTCTCATTTGTTCCTTGCGGAGTTTTTTTTATCCCATTAGTTCCACAAAACTCAGTTAAGCTTGGACAGCCCAGTTTGAAAAACCCTGACTTAAAATATGTAACTGTCCATTGCGATTAGACTAAGAAGAAAACTCGACTCCGCAGGTTTGCTTTATTTCTTCTCTCCCCCTCCAAATTTCTGCAGAAATTAGTTCCAATTGGATTCTTAATTAAGTAACTCTGGTTGCAGTTTCCCACTTAACGATTCTTCAGGAAAAAGCAACTCTAGTTAGAAGAGTTGCAACTGAAAGGAAAGGGTGCAAAAGACAAGTTTATGGCTGAAACGATCAAGCAGTTTGATTTTTTCCCCCACTGTGGAAGGACTACAAGGTCTTGTACATGGGAATAAACATTTAAATATCTTCACCTGGTTGGAAAAATCAAGTTAAATGCCAGCTGTTGAAGTAACTCTTCACAAAACGGATCCACCAGGTGTTTTTTCCTGAAAAAATAAGTGCTGCCCTGTTTTTATCAGATTGAATGGAAGGGATCAGATGGAATTTTATCAGATGGAATTGAAGGGACCTTGGAGGTCATCTAGTCCAACCCCCTGCTCCAGCAGGAGAGTCTATTCCAAATATTCTACCTAGGATCGAACTCACAGCCTCCTGATTGTGAGGTGAGAGCTCCACCTCTAGGCCACCGGAGCTGCACCTGGTCTAGTCCTAGTTGGACAGCTACATGATCTGTGCTTGGGCTGAAAACCTTTGGGACTGTCTACATTGAGAAAGGTTGTTTTTAAACAACTATTGTTCCCTTCTGAAATCACATGATATTCAATTGCAAAAGTCAATCACAAAAGAAAGCAGAAGGCAAAGGAAGAGCAAGGACAGAATGCAAGAGTCACAGTCATTCAACCATGAAGATAGGAGGAATTTTCCTTCCAATAAGACAGTTTATTTCTGAAGAAAAAAAAGGACATCCTAGAGAAATCTATGAACAGAAGTGGAAGGGGATAGTCAGAACCAAGTGGAGTAGCAGAGAAGCACTACTACTTCCCAATCTGGGAAGGAGAGTAAAGCAATTGCCAAGAGGGGATTGGAGGGAAATACTTATACGTCTTCCAGTTCCAGGGCTGAGGTGTTATGTCAGGGACCGTCACTTCGATGGATACGAGCTGCAAATAAGAACTAAGTCAGATATTTTCTGTAGAGCTCTTCCACCAAGGAGGTCAACTGAGACCAGTCCCCAGCCAATTGACATCTGCTTCTACTTACAAAATCCGGACTAATAAATCATCGTGACAGCTTGCTCCCCATGTAATAGGGCTCTTCCTTGCTATTACAGTACTTCTGCTCATCCAATCAATGACAGAAGCTTCGTGTATTATGGAATCCTTGGTGCTCTCTGAGCATGGCTGTTTGCTTGCAAATGTTTCATGACCTAACTAGGTAACGTCATCAGTGATGATGATCAGTGAGGATGTTACCTAGTCAGGTAATGAAATGTCTGAAAGCCAACAACCAAGCTCAGAGAGCATCAAAGACTCCACAGGTCAACCCTGAGCTCCATATAGTTTCTTCTTTATATTTCCATAAATGCAGTATAATACAGGCACAGCATATTTTGCAGAGCAGGTCCTTTTTCAATAGGTTTGATCTTCCATAAGAAGCACTAGTGAAACCCTTAAGCTAATTTGTAGTTCCACAAGAGGTCAAGATTTCCCACTGTTTGTGAGCTAGAGAGTTTGTAATATCTCTCTCTCTCTATAGTCTTTATACGCTGTATATGCTGCATGCTTTACATGCAAACTGTCCTGACTGAATGCAAATCATTTTCTATAAAAGGATTTCCAGGTCCATGAAGAAATACTGCAAGTTAAGACAGCAGGTAGTACTGGTCCAGAGTCCCAGACCAGTGACTGGAAACATCTGAAGGCAGGCTCATCTACCACTAATTACATCCCACTTGATATAAGCTTTTTTTTCTCTTGAAAAGTTTGGCAACATCAAAAAAAAAAAAAAAACCCTAAACAAAATCAATGTCAAACTCATATTTTGAATACTGCAGGAATAGCTGCCAGGGAATTGAGGCAAGGAGACCACATTTTAAAACTCTGATGCTTTTTCATTTAAAAAAAAAATCAAGACCTACCTTTCCACATATGTCAAAGCTTCCAACTGAAACAGGAACTTTAGCTGCAATTCTAATGAAGGAGTCCATTTCTTGTATTTATTTATTTGTTTGGCTTGTTTTTATAATTCTAGGTAGAATCTTGGTCTCTCTCCTTTTAATATGCCAATTTGTGATATTCTTTTGTAAAATCTGATCTCAAGCAACATTCACCCTGCATTCCTCACAAAAATCCTTCCCACATATGAATCCAGCACTCTCCACCCCCATAAATATTGAATGAAGGAAAATTGATGAACTGCAAAAAGATTTTTAAAAAAGCAACCTCTTCTGCCCACTAGGGAGCCAACAAACAATATCTTTCCCAGATTGATGTTCTTCAGTTAGTGCTGGACTACAACTCCCAGAATTTTCAACCAGCCAATTAAAGAAAGCTAATATATAACCATGCTATCTCTTGGAGTAACGAATCAAGAAACATGGTCATGTCCACCCCAAGAACCCATACTTTTATGAAAAAAAATCTCACCTAAGTCATTGTTGTTCATCATAGCATTGGAGGCCCGAAGTCTGGGTCCCTGTTGAGTGAAGTTATAACCAAATTTCAAGAGAGAGGTGTTCCTTTCTAACATACTGGCGATCTCCATTTCTACCTTGTTGCCCAAAAGCTGGCACTTAAAAAAAGAATAGGAAAAAAAATAGCATAGAAACACTTGAATTTTAGCTGCTTGCAGGTTTATGCCTACATAATGTGGCAGTACAAAGGAGAAAGTTCATCAAAAGAGAGAAGAATGGCCCCCTCTATTATGCTGGAAAAGGGGGAAGAGGTAATAAGAGGAAGAGTTGCCTGTGACTGGGATGGGAGGAATGATAACCTACCAAAACTATAAAGAAAGAGGCTAATAGAATTATTTGTAATATTGGAGACCCAGGTTTGTCTGGGAGAAATTAAGATCTAGACAATTTAGACCTTAAAGAAATCTAGACTGAAAATTCTCTGGAATCTGCTCTAATAATATATTGCTCTAGCAACCAACAATTTAAGGAGTCAGGATAGAATAAAAGACATTTATGCCAGGTGTCATTTACACTCCCACACCCTCCACATGCAATAGGAAGCCTTTGATTGAGGATATCAAAGAATGAAAGTACACATAGCATTTCTAAAGCACTGTAGCCACCTGGAAACATCCATCATCCTTGTACAGTACGGACAAGTATTTCTCAACCATGGCAGCTTGAGGCTGTGTGGACTTTTAACTCCCAGAACTCCTTAGGGAATTCTGGGAGTTGAGGTCCACACAGCCTCAAGATGCTAAGATTAAGAAATACTGATCTACACAGACCTGTTTCATCTCTAAGCTGAATGTAAAAGACAAGCATATGTAATGCTCATTGGCTATTCCCCCTGATATCCTCAAGTGTCCTTCTATTTCAGTGCTGTAATACGAAGTCCAGATTTAAAATGGAAGAGGTAGTTAATGCTGGGGTTGTAAAATTTGGTGGAAGCCGGTCTTATTCTACACAGGTTACCTGGTTGTCAATTTTGAGTTCAATTAGTGTTGTGTTGTTCTGCAGTGCTTTTATCAGGGCCAGGATTCCAGATCCAGTAATAAAATTTGATTCCACATTTAAGCTCTTCAATACGCTGTTTTCTTTTATCATTTCTGCCAACACCTTCCAGTGAAAGAGAAGACAAAGAGAAAGGCAAAATACTTGTATATACTTGTTACTAATAACTTTAAGCAAAGGTTTAATGACAGCATCATTAATATAAGAATGCTTTTTTTGTCATAATTTAATTACACTACTGACTCAAACCAGAGTTTTCTATTTTATCTTTTGGGTGAATGAGAAACCCACAAAGAAGCTCTGACACATCAGAGGGTTGTTATTGTGAGGAACATTAGTGGTGCCCTGCTAAATTAGACCTTTTGGCTAGTTCAGCTCACAGCTGCCAACCAACAGCCCAAGGAAGTTGTACAAAGCAAAGGCAGGATATAAATCTAATAATGAACAAATTAACATAAGATTGTTTTTCATGTGAAAATAGAAATTAGCTTTTAGTGATTGGAAATCAGCTATGAGGGTAACAATAGAAGTTACAGGATCCAATCTGAGTCAGTCACTGGTAACAAAGCTTTATTCTTCCAAACTTTCGGACTTGTGCTGCAGTTCATCAACCTCTCTCTCTCCAGAGATGTTCCCCAATGATGGGCTCCAGCATGAGCTGAACAGCGTGAAAGAATAAAGCTTTGGTCCTGGAGACTGACTCTGATCCTGCAACATTATCCTGGGACACATATATTTACCTTCATTTGCAACAATAGAAGTCCTCAAATTTGGTTAATGATTAGATAGAGAGTTCTTTGTAAAGAGTACAGCTCTGCTACCAAGAAACCTAAGACTGAACATATGACAAGCCTCAAGAGTATAAGTTACCTTTTTAAAGGGGCTGTATTTTAGCTGTAGGGATTTGTATTCTTCTAAGACAGGGGGGGGGGGTCCCCAAATTTGGCCACTTTAAGACTTGTGGACTTCAACTCCCAGAAGCTGAAGTCCACAAGTCTTAAAGTGGCTAAGTTTGGAGACCTCTGTTCTAAGAACTTGCAGCCTTTCAGTGGATCTTTCCACTGTAGAATTTACAGAATGAGTTCCTCAGAGGTTGACAGCTTGGAAGCTTAACATACTCAGTCCCCTTCCTTCTTTACCCATTGCCCCAATTTCTTCTGTTTCTGTCAACCACGTCTGTCATAAGTCAAACAAACAGCTTACAACAAGTATGATTCATTAGAAGCCGGAACCACTGAATAAGAAATAGCATAGTTCAAAGAGCTGTGTGAAAGAGCCATATGTCCCAATTTCTTGCTCAGTGCAGGAATTGCTAAAGCGTTTCGGACAAGGAACTATTCAGCCTCTGTTTGAAGATCTCCAGTGAAGAAAAATATGCTACCTCATGAGGCAACCTATTCTAATAATTATTATTACCTGGAATTACTCTTATTATCTGGAAATTCCTTAAAATAAATACATCCCATGACTAATCAGAATGTCCTTCTCTATAGTTTCCTCCCACTGTTTCTGGTCCTAGTTTTTAGCCCAGCAGAAAACCAGTTCACTCCCTCTTCTATATGACAACCCTACTTCTGAAAACTACTATCACATCTTATTTCAATCATCTCTTTTCCAGACTGAATGTACCCATCCTTTTAACTGTACCTCACAGGAATTGGTTTCCAATCTCCTCCCCATCTTGATCACCCTCTTGTGAAAAGGCAGTGTTCTTATATGAGACTTGGATTTCAACCAAATAGGAAGTCATTAAAGGAGGTAATCCCAATAAAAGCTTTCCTGAGAAGATTAGGTGCAAGTCATCTGACACTTACAAAAGCAACAGGGTCATTACTTCTTGTTCCTACTATGCTGAACTTTTTCACATAGGTGTTAGTCTTCAGAGCTTCAACATAGGCTTTCAAAATAGGCACAGGAATGTCCTTTAAAAGAGAAACATCAGACAAGGGTGATGTGAACTGTTTTTACTGGGACATAACCACAAATTCCAAGGAATCAGGAATCTCCTAAATCCAGTAACACCCTTTAAATCATTTCAAACACGTCAGTTTGGTGCTATTATGCTACCTTTCCCCTGCTGAACTCTGAATCAAAAAATAAACCCATTTGGAATCATTTTATTTTATTTATTTAACTTACATACCACCCATCTTGCCTGGATAATGAGGAGTGGGAACAGAAGGTAAGAACCTCAACTTCATTTTAAAAAAATGGTAGAATGTGGTAAAACATATTGCAAAGAAAATCAAGCAACTGCACTTGGAAAGTAGTATGTCCTTTTCGTCCTTCTGCATTACTTTAGATTCTTCCTTGATTTAGAATTATAGTCCAAAATGTGCCTGGAGCAAAACATGTATAAAAAACAGCAGTCGCTTGGTTTTCTTTGCAGCTTCAGCTTTGTTTCATATGTTAAATATCAGAGAGATAGACAGGGAAAGCATCTGTCACATTAATGCCAACAATATTTTCTCTGAAATGATTGACTGCTTTTTGATGGAAAGAATGATATATATTGTTTTAGAACTACCATCTCAGTTTAACTTCTACTTTATGATTCAACTGTAGTTCTGGTGTGGAAAAGATACCTTTTTAGAAAGCCAATTCAAGTAATGGAGGGAAAAGTCATTGCCTTTATTCTCCAGAGCAAGGGTCTTCAAACTTGACAGCATGAAGACTTGTGGACTTCAACTCCCAGAATTCCTCCTCCAGTCATGTTAGCTCAGGAATTCTAGGAGTTGAAGTCCACAAATCTTAAACTTGCCAAGTATGAAGACTTTTGCTCTAGTAGAACTTCCTGTGTCATGGAGAGGGGAATGCAAATGGCAGCATATAGCAAACCTTGGTTGAGCTGGAAAAAAGGAATGCAGGTCCCATTTGGTAAATACTTGAATGGGTGACAATTCAAAGTTAGCCTATGTCTATGACATCTTTAAAAAATGTTGGGAAAAGTCAGTAGCGAGCCTCTTTATTATGAATAAACCCCAAAGAATGTATTTGTCATGCCTCTGGTGGAGACTGACTCTGAGGGAGAGAAGGAACTCTCTCAGGAGTGGAAGTGGGGCTCTGGAGGTTGTGGAGGAGGCTGGGGAAGGGCAGAGGGCCGCTGAGCAGTCAGAGGAGGACCCAGCCCATCCCCTCTCCATCCTAGGGCATGCAGGGAGGAGAGGATAAGGGAGAGATATGGTCTACTCAGGATGAGAAGTCCTTGATCCTCTACATGGGCTGCAGCTGTGACAACTGAATAAGAGTATGGACCTGCGTACAGGCAAATGCTGGGAACAAAGTGTGTAAATATCTATAGTTTATAGTTCCTCTCTGAGTTTAGCGTCCTTCCCAGTATATTTTATCTGTGGACATCCTCCAGCCCTTATCTTGCCTTGTTTGTGTTGCTTTTTTCCATCTTCGTGTAACTGTGTGGGAGTTTTTTTATCTTCCATCAAAGATATTTGGAGCTTAGAGGCAAAGCGAAGGAATAAAAGGGGCTTCACCTGTTTTCTGTGACTGTGTTTGTTTTGTATCCCACCCTGGGTCATCACAGTATTTCTGTACAAACAGTCCTTGACTTACAACCACAACTGGAATCTGAATTTCTGTTACTAAGTAAGGCAGTCATTAAATGAGTTGCACCTGACTTTATTATCTTTTTGGCACAGTAATTTAGTAGACCATAATACATATTTTGCCCCCTCTGCCTACTCAAGGCAGACCCAGGTAGAAAAGAATCCATACCTTAATATTGTTGAGATTAATTTCCTGAAGTTCTGGATCATTGTTTTTTACTCGTTCCAAAGTTTCTTCTACATTGGTTGAATTTGGCTCATCAGGAACTGGTTTATACTGGGTGGGCTTAATTATACCTACATGAGTGAAAGAGATAAAGATCCATGTCTATTTGCTTCTGATCAGACATTAGTAATACAATGAAGAAAGAGTAGTAGCCTCACTCTTACTCATCCTGTAGGTTTCAACCCTGATCTCCTAAAGCTATGATGGCGAACCTATGGCTCGTGTGCCGCAAGTGGCACGCAGAACCATCTCTACGGGCACGCGAGCCATTTGCCCCAGCTCAGTTCCACTGCGCATACACGTGCGCCTCCTGCGGGAGACATGTGCACATGCGCAGTGAGGCAGGGGGAGCACTGGGGGGGGAGGTCCTGCGCGCATAAGCAGGGGGGCGGGCATGCATTGCATTATGGGTGCACGCTCTCTCTCTCGCACTTTTGGCACTCAATGACAAAAAGGTTAGCCATCACTGTCCTAAAGTTTACAATATTTCTAACAGCATTTCTTTCACTCAGGGTATAAATGGAAGAATTTGATTCTTTGATGCTGGATTCTTATGAAAATAAATTAAAATAAGTTCAGTACCAACCCCTGATAATTGTAAGTTCTTATTGGCCAAGTGGTGATGAAAATATCTATAATGTTGTTTGGAAAGACATGGAACAGACTCGGCTTTGGTACCTTGATAAGTAAGCTCCTTTTTATTCTATTTTCTTTAAAAAATGCTTTCATATGCCTCTTACAGATGCACAGAGGAGACAGATGCAGGCATGTGTCATCCCATGTTGAAGAATTTGAATTTAAATAAGTTTATAAATAAATGTATATAATAATAATGTCTTATGTCTCTTAGCAGCTGTACTGAGAGAATAGTATGATTTATAGATTTTGTTTGGACTTTGTTTTTAAGATTTTTTTTTTCAGTTTAGAGACCAAAGAAAAGGGGGCAAATACATTTGAATGTCTTATTTTCTGAAATTCATGGTTGAAAAAAAAATTGGTGCATAAACTGCATGCTAGGAAGGAAAGCTATTTTTTCTGTGCTTCATCATAACTGGTTTTTAAAATCTACATTCATTGTAGATATTGACAATGTATTTGCTTATTTAGTGAACAATGACAAATTGTATGTCATGAAAATGACTCGCCCTCACCAGAAATTAGGAGAAAAAGTTTTCATATTATATAAGCATGTATTTAGAAAAAGTGGTTCTTTAATCAATTCTAAAATGTGTATTTTTCTGAAACTCCAGTACAATTAAATTTAACATTTGTACAGTATTAATAATTTCATCATTCTCAAGTGATCTGCTCTATAGAGGAGAATATGTTCCTCTATAATAATCAATCCTAGATAGAAAGCACTAATCAGTAACGTTCCCTGGAGATTATTTCAAAGAAGTGACTTTTCCCAGGGCATATGACTCCAAAGATGGAGATATGGATTAACGTGATCAATGTACTTTACACAAGTGCCATTAGCATCCTTACCTAAAAATTAAAGATGATTCTCTGAAAGAAAAACTAAGGAGAAGAAAACTTATAATTCCAGCAAATCCAAATGCTCAGCTTCCCCATCTTATCAAACTAGATTTGCTGACTCCAATTGAAACCAAATTTGGAGATTCTTACTGCCCTGACAATAAGCTATTGACCTATTTCTTTCTCTGTGTATAGATACTTGTTAGAACTTCAAAAACAGAGCAGGAACTATGCAAAAAAGGTGTTAACTGAATTAAGAACTACTAATTAAAATTATTGCTTGTAAAATAAGATGCATTCACAGATTTAATTAACACTATCTACAGATACCAACTATTCTGTTTCTTACTCAGAAATGCAAATCATTCTCACAAACACATGCAGACATAATCTCCTCCTTCCTTCCAATAGAAACACACACCAAAGAGAGAAAAAGAAATAACTAGAATAGAGCTGGAGCAAGAGGAAAGTTGTTCTGAGGAGGAAAAGGAAGATTCAGTGATTAAAAGGTACGGTCCATAAAAGCTCTATGTTGTGATTACACAAATGCACAAAGGGGCAAAATTTGCCTTGCAAACAGCACAACACTGCTTTTGTAATTTCCATGAAAGCACTGGATTCTGGAGATGCTTAATAAGAGAAGGCAAGAGACAGAAAGAAAAAAAATGCATGGAGACAAGGTTGGGAGAAAAGCAGTTCCATTTAATATTACAGAGTTTAAATTCAACAGGTGAAAAGTCCTCCCAAGCAGCAAGCTAATTGTTAGACTGATCTTCAAAAGGATATTTGGAGCCACTTGGAACTCATGTTTATTCCTTTGTTTTCACTGCCTTCTGCTCTTTTCATTAAATGTAAGAACACACTGAATTATATGGGGACAAAAAACAAATATAAGTGTTGAGCAATTATCTGGATTTGAAAGGGAAAAAGTGATTCTGAATAGTGTGGAAACATACATACCTGTTGGCACCTTTTGAATTAATGTGCCTTCACAGAGTATGACATGAGCACTCTCACATATTCTGAATCTGCTTTCCTCTCTTGAATCTGGATTTAATCTGAATCTATACTGTTTTATTAACTATAATTATAAAAATGCTGCTTTTGACTCCCTTTGTTAGATTATTATAGTGTTGTAAATCTTACTTACTGTCCAATCCTTCTTTGTTGACAATAGTTGTCGTCCCTCGTGCTTCATAATATTGTTGGTTACTCATCAATGTATGCATGCCAAGAATAGCTACATGAGAGAAGGAAAAAAATAAAAGAAAACAAAATTAAATAAATTTATAGATTTGTCATTCCTGCAAAAGTGATAATCTGGCCAAGACATAAGTAGCCTAGAAAAAATGTGAACAGTGATAAAATATTTGTTTTGAAAAGGGAATATTGAGAAGATCCATTGAAGCTCAGCACAACTTGTATGTTCAAATAGGATGTGATTCCTTATTTCTTCACAATGCTTTGGCTAATGACAGGTTTTTTTTTTTAAAGTAAGCAGCAACATACTAAACTGGATAATTAATCATCCATTATCAGTGGATTCCTAACTGATATGACAATGACCTGCATATTCTATTAAATGTAGGACAATTTCACTGCATCCACCTACTATGGGAAACAGGACTGGAATAAATACAGTTCTCTTCACTACTTGGCAAATTTCTATATTTTACCAAGTGAGCTCTTTGCAGTAATGCATTATGGTTTAGCAAAGCCTCAGCCTCAGCCTTTGTCCTCTAATTCCAGTATGAATAAAATCTGAGCTACTGCCTAAATCTGCACACAAACAACACACACAGAAAAATAATATCTTATAAAGTTATATCCACTCCTAGATTAGGAAACATGCAACATGCTGAACAGTTGTACATTTCATGGCTTTTTGTTAGGAATATAGTAAGTTCTGCAGTACCATAAGTGATAATTGCATATTTTAGCCGGTTATTTGTATATATGGTATATATGTTGGAACAGCACCATCTTAGAGCAGGCATTCCAGACTTGCATTTGAATGAAAATTAAGTAGCTCTTTTCTAAAGCACTGCCTGTCACCTACAATTTTTGTAAATCCTTAACAAAATATTCAATCATTGATTGAATGACTAAGACTACAGCCTCAAAAAGGACTTGTTACAACGCAGATGATGGAGTAAGTTGTATTCTTGTTGATTCAGAACACAGCATTTCCAAATTGTTTTTTCTTTATATAAAATATATATTTCTGTACTTAATTTGCTTTATTATAAACTCTAGCTTCGATCATGTTCCAGAAGTTCTTTAACAAGCTGCAAAAAAGTCAGAGTCAGATGTTCAGTTGCAAAGGATTTGTCTTATCTACCTATCCATCTTTCTGAAATACATCTTTTAAAAAAACTCCTTGCATTATTTTTTAAAAATGCAATCAGCTATATTTTAAAAAAATCAAAATAATTTTGAAAAAATATTTTTCTTTTTGTTTCTAGTCTACCACTTCCCAATTAAAGTTTCTTAAAGAAACATTACTAAGTAGAATTAATATTGGTAATATCCCAGAAAGGGGATAGAATCCATTACAGCACATCTTACAATGGGCTTGATGCCTTATTTTCACTTTGCTTTGTGTGCTAATGAGGGCTGTGGAAGTTTTTTACCAGTTGTGTCTCATGGAAATAAATCCTGGAAGGGCTATATATTCCTATGGCTGGTTGTACAGTACAAGGAATTTTTGATGATAGACCAACTTTTTGGACATGCATCTCTATATAACCATGTCTCCACACTACTGTTATCTGTTCAATTAGGACTCCTAAAATGCTGAGAATCCTAAGGAATATACTTGGAAAATCCCTGCTTAGAAAAAAAATATGCCAGCAAATAAGAATAAAACAACCTATATATAAATAATTTATCAATTCAACTTGAGATTTCACAGATATCAGTTCATCTCTTGTAAACAGCAGGCCTATGTTTTCACTAATCGACTTTTCCATTTCTGTATGGTTTTAGCCCAAAAATCAATGAGGCGTCTGCTTCTAAAACAATTTGGAAGAGAATTCCTACCTCACTGCTTGACTTACTGGTGCCACACCTCCACCTCCTGTGCTGTAGGTAGACAAAGCCTATTTGACTAGTTTGCACTAAGCAATTTATGAGTCCAGAGAGATTCCAGAATGAGAGTGGGCAATTTGGCAGAGGCCTTGGTCACAGCTTATAATGATTGGATATTGGAACATGTTCCCTTCATGGCCTCTTCTTGTTTGCCAAATGGGGACTGCTCCTTGGCTTACCAAGAAACTCCAAAAGATAAAGCTCCCAAAGAGATGCCTGGAGCCCCACTGGATGAATTTAAAGAAGCAAGCTAAAGAAACAGATAAGAGTCCATGTCTGGGATTGTCTTGTGGTGATAAGGCAGAAATATTGATCTGACCTTATTGCATCTACCAATTGGACAACCTCAATGTTCTTTACATGAGGTTGCTCTGGAAGACCACTTAGAAACTGTAGCTGGTCCAGAATGCAGCACTGCAATGTAGGATACACGTTACGCTCTGCAAGCTGCACTTATGGCCAATAGATTTATAACCAGCAATTTGCAATGCTGGTTTTGACTTCTAAGTCCCTTCATGGCATGGGGCTATTTGAAGGACTGCCTATCTCCAATGATTTCTGCTGAATATACTTATGCAAATTATTTCAGTAGATTGCAGTCTTCCAAGTAAGTTATACGACACGTAGTCCTTGAATTATGACAACTGAACTCAAAAATTCTATTAAAATTGTTAAATGAATCTGGCTTCCCCATTGACTTTGCTTGTTAGAGGGTCACAAAATATGACCCCAGAACATTTCAACCATCATAAATGCATGCCAGTTGCTAAGCATCCAAATTCTGAACACATGATCGCAGGGATGCTGCAATGGTTGTAAATGTGAAAAACAATCATAGGTCACTTTTTAAAACACCATCGTAACTTCGAACAGTCACTAAGCTGATGGTTGCAAGACAAGGACTACCTGTATATACAGTATATACTGTAATCTAGTCCCTTGAACTGTTACATACACAGGATTTGCTATGAGATGCGATAATTTATCCCAAACAATTGATGCAGCATTCTCTTTCAGAATAAAACTGAAAATCTACTTAATCTTCACATTTTAAAAAGTTTACTTTAGAAGGTACCAGGTCTAAAAAGAGTTAAACTGCACTGGGGAACTTAATTGCAATCATTAAGTTCTTGCATTTATTTCATTAAAACAAAGCAAGGTCTCAACACAGTGACTCATGCAGAGATTTTACTAATACTTTGTTTTGTTAGATGTCTCATTCTGTTAACCCTGCACCAGAAGCAGCCATAGGAATAAATACATTCAATTCAAACAGATAACAGAATTACTTAGGCCTAGTAGAAAATTATTGGAGGACAGAATAAAGCCAGGATCATGCACTAAATATTGTGGATGAGGAGTGCACCAAATTGCCAGCATAAATATGGTATGTAGATGCATTTGTATGTAAATATACATAAGCAGCTCTTGGAACTCCTGGAGTATTGCACATGTATTTGAAAAATCTATACTGTCTTTGGGTAGAAGAATCAGTTATTGCTCTTTACAGATATGAGAACTACTCATTAGTAACTATCCCATCTTGGCATAAGCTTGGGCTACATTCATTAGCTGCATACCCATTTGCCATTTTAACACAAGTTGGATTCTTGGCAGATCTTTATTCATGAGTGCACAGGGAGGGAAAATGTTCCACTTTGCCAGTCTGCATGTGACGAAGGAAATGTAAAAACCAATGAGCAAGCCTTTGGTGGAAATTCCAATTCACAATCCATTTTATGCAAAAAGAATAAAAGGATAAAGCGGACAAATAGTTTTGGATAGCGGGGTGCGCGGCAGGCCTAGTGCAGTCTTGCATTCGTAAAGCAGGACTATGAGGTCACCAGCATGGTTCTCTTACAGTCCTTCTGCAACTTCTGCTGAGATGGATGATGTCATGGAAATATGAGAGGAAGAGGCAGCAGGCTGGAAAAAACAGACATAGTTAAGGCAGGAATGGGGTTGCTTCGGGGAACTTGAGCTGAATAAAGGGAGGGGGATTTTAGTGAAATCAGAGAGATGAGGGTTAATTCACACTTTTGGAGAATAAAGCCAAGCTCAGATAAGATGGAATGGTGAAAAAGATAGCTCTGAGTCCCAGAAGAAAAGGCAGAATATGAATCTAACAAAGAGATACATGCTGGTTTCTTATACTTCTTTCTCCACATGAACCTGGGTTGTGACATCATAATGTGCCATATTTGCTTCAATATGTTTATTTTGCTTAAATAAACTACTGGACAGCCATGACAGCTGTACACAGTCCTCCTCTCCCAGTTGCTCTAGCCTAGGCATTATAGAGAGGAAGAGAAGAGCTGATTCTTTTAGGCACCATGGATTACAGAGAATCAAAATATAGACATTTGGATTGACTGGATCATTCAGGGAAAGGGATGTCCATTAAATCCAAATTTCCATCATTTGCTTTGATTTATCTCACTTATATATTGTGACTTATATAATTGACAAAATAAGTATCATGCTGTATCTTGAAACTTTAATGGACAGAGTCAAGGTGAAGTCAAAATATAACAAAAATATTTCACTGTATACCAAGCCCACTAAATCAAGGATTTGCTGTGCTTTAATATCAAATTTGCTTTACCCAGGGGGCAGCTTCACTATGCTTTATTCATATAAAAATTTCTCCCCGTATTGTTTTCTATATTTGAAAAAGTCTATAATTTCCCCCCTGTGCTGTCCAGACAGTATATAGGTAATTGGGAATTGAGGTAGTTAAGTTAGAATTGGGAGCTGTCCCCTTAAGGGAATGCCTCATGGTAAATGTAGTTAATGCATCATGGAAATGTAGTTCATGCCGTGTGGTCACATCTGTAATTCTGATTGGTCACCGAACTGACCCTTGGTTGGGTTGGGGGAGTTTCCTTTACTCTTGCTTGGACCCCAGCACCGTGCTGGTGTCTCACCCTTTGTTCCAGCGTTATGGGATGAAAGATCACTATAATTTTACACTATGAAGTCAACTATTCAAAGAATTGGACACTAGATGGATCTCAACATAACCATGAGTTATATTTGAGGATGCCCTGTGACCCAATAAAGAAACTTTGTATGGAAGCCTTTGTAGAGTATGTTTGTCTGTCTTTATATTCAGCCAGCAATCAAAAGACAGAACAGTAGCAATCAAAAGACAGAACACCCCCAGTAAAATAATCCAGAGTTGTCTCCTTTTCTTTCTTTTTTAGAGAAAGTTCAATAATTTGCTGCTTTTGTAATTTTCTTCACAGCTTTTCAAATCCTTGTCCAACTTTACACTTCCTGTGAAATTAATTTGCTATGCTGGCAAGACGGGAAGGCATTAAATGGATCATACTTTTCTTCCCATCCCAATATCAGCGTTTCAAAAATCAATCTTTAGAAATAATACTTACCTTACACCAGTGTTTCTCACTGGTGCTGGCTGGGGAATTCTGGGAGTTGAAGTCACACATGTTAAAGTTGACATGGTTGAGAAACATTGCCTTACACCCTTCCCAGCTCTTTCCCAGCCAGGCTATCCGGATTACAAATGGCTTATGCAGTTTTATAGCAGACAATGAACCCTTGGTTGGAGGGGGAAATAAGAAACCACTATATTTTCTTTTCTTTTTGTGAAGTGGGATTGGCTGTCCAACCACATATACTATCCTCAATTGTTTTCCAAGCCTTTTTCAAAGGACTATCTTGGAGAGCCTTGCAAAACCTTGTGTGCAGAAGGGTAGGAAAAGTTGAAAGGAGGAAGGAAGGAAATACCATAAGCAGCTTGTTTTGCCATTATTCTATTCTACTGCAAAGGGCTAAGCCAAATATTTGCATCTTGCAAACTGAGTAATTGAGACTTTAGCCTATGAAGCCTTCAGCTGCTTACTCTGTTGTCCAACTCCAGTTACAGCAAGAAGAAATATAAATCTGGTCAGTACAAGGAGAGTGAAAACAATAACACACACACATACACACACACACAGAAAGCCTTCATTAGACTTCCTTTCAGATAAGAGCCACTGGTATCATGTTTTAGTCTGTTTTCACATATTGTATGGGGCCATAATCAGTGATGGGATTCTAATATTTTTACCACCGGTTCGGTGGGCGTGGCTTGGTGGGCAAGACAGAATCAGCATATTGCCCCCAACAATATGGGTCCTCATTTTACCCACCTCGGAAGGATGGAAGGCTGAGTCAACCTGAGCCTGGTGGTGGGATTTGATCTGCCAATACTGGAATATATAAGTGTGTCAAACTCCACATAGCTGAACAAGATCAAGGAAGCAAGACTTACATATATTTCAGGAACTTCAATGTTAGTCTGGGGTAATTACAGAATCTTGTAAACTGCACAAGGAACGGAGGGAAGAGCCCAACTGCAGGATCAGGTTGAGGGGGGTTGGGGGGAGCAGAATATTAGTTTATTTGACTATTCTCTTCATGTGCAAAGGGGGACTGTTTTATCTCCCCAACCTCAACTGTTCCCATTTCATCTGTATATCTTGATGTCAAGATATGCAAACTGAGGTTCCTAGGGAAGTCTTTTTACATGGAATGATGGAGGATGTTTGAAGACTCCTTCAAAGGAAAATCCTTTGTAGCACCTTGCCTGGGGCATTTACATTGCTCTGGGTTTGATTTGCCTCCAGTTTTTTTCTTTTTTTTTTTTTTTTTTTTTTTTTTTTTTTTTTTTTTGTTGGGGGTTTTTTTTTTTTTTTTTTTTTTTTTTTTTTTTTTTTTTTTTTTTTTTTTTTTTTTTTGGGGGGGTTGGGGGGGGGGGGGGGTGTGGTTTTTGTTGGGGGGTGTTGGGTTGGGGGGGGGGGGGGGGGGGGGGGGGGGGGTTGTTTGGTGGGGTTTTTTTTTTTTTTTTTTTTTTTTTTTTTTTTTTTTTTTTTTTTTTTTTTTTTTTTTTTTTTTTTTTTTTTTTTTTTTTTTTTTTTTTTTGTTGTGGGGGGGGGGGGGGGGGTTTTTTTTTTTTTGGGGGGGGGGGTGGGGGGGGGTTTTTTTTGTTTTTTGTGGTTTTTTGGGGTTTGTTTTTTTGGGGTTTTTTTTTTTTTTTTGGGTTTTTTTTTTTTTTGTTGGTTTTTTTTTTTTTGGTTTTTTTTTGTGGGAGATGTGTTTTTACATTTAACAACCTGTTTCCTGAATAAACAAATGCTGCATCTAAACAGTTACAACAGCACTTCAGGAGAACTTAAAAGACACCAGATTTCCTCCTAATTATCCACACCTACAAAGGATTTTCCTTCTGGTCAGTCTCCATCATTCCATGTAACTCAGACCACTACCCCAACACTGACATGTGAAGCCAATAAAATACTGTACGTTGCATTCGTTGGGGACAACAAGCACTCACTGTTGTGTCACTGCTGGTAAGAAGACTTCTGCCTGCGAGACGGATGTAACTGTAGCAAGCAAGAAAGGAAGAGAAAAGTTTGTTTCTGATGGGTACCTCTATGTATTTGAGAAGCTAAGTGTGGTTGATTCTTGCCTTACTTTTTGGCACTGTGAGCAGCGTGATAGATGCAGTGCCAGAATTCACACAAGATTTGGAGAAGTAATAAAAAGAATCAATGAGCATTTATTCGCGCGCACACACACGCACACATACACACGCATCAGCACAGCCTGTGGAAGTGGTGCGTTTGCTGAGCAGCATGAAACGGCGGGCAGAGGAGGAGACAGTGGAAGGCGCATCCAAAATTATCAAGATGTGTCTGGCCAATGTGAGCCCAGAGTCTACCCTGCAATACCAGCAACCCCAGCAGTGCAAAAAAACATCTGCAGAAAAAGGAACAAAATACGGGCAGGACCCTCAGACCCAGTAAGCCTTGATCACCTCATTTTACCTGAGGAATACAAGACATACTCACCAACTCCTGGCTTGCAAGAGCCTTTCCTACTAGGAAATTTTGGAGAGGGGTCAAAGAAGATCCTAATATTTGGCAGAAGGACTTGGTTGGACATCTTGCAGTCATCCGATACCTGGTATGTAGATGGGACTTTTGTCATAGTTCCAAAACTCTTTGCACGGGTGCATGTCATCCTAGCCAAGAAATGTGAGGGAGTGCATCCTGTGTTATAATGCACTTCTACCAATAAAACAACGTACTACCTATGAAAGGCCGGCTGAGTTTGTTAAAAACCTGGTGCCTGACACACAGCCATGTTCCATTCGCTGTGATTTTGAATCGGCTGCCATGAATGCCATTAGGGAATGCTTCCCAGAAAGAGTGCTTTTTTGAAAAGTGCTTTTTTCATCAAGCACAAAATATGAGGAAGCATTTGGTTGGAGATGGAACCACACATGAGTACAAAACGGACACTGAGTTCGCTGTGAGGACAAAAATGGTTGTGGCTTTGGCTTTCGTATCTGTCCCAGACTTGGATAAATACTTTACTGCTCTGGAAAGTTATCTTCAGGGATAGCTGCTTCGCCTCCTACACTGGTTTGAGAATACCTATGTTGGCCGTCCTGCGGGGCGGGGGGGGCATGGAAAACAGCCATCTTTGTTCCCAACAGCAATGTATCTTTTCCAGCGAGCACAGATGGCAGAGGATTGTATAAACCAGGGATCTCCAACCTTGACAACTTTAAGACTTGTGGACTTCAACTCACACAGCTCCTCAGCCAGCACCCCTGGTATAAACAATCACTCGGAAGCAGCTTATCGAAGGTGCCGAGCACAATAGGGCATGTGTCATCCAACCATTTGGAAATTTATAGATGGCCTACGCAAGGTTCAACGAGCCATGGATGCATTTTATGAACAACTCTTGTCAGGACACAGTCCTCCAATGAAACGGAAGAAATACCGCAATGCAGACCAACGGATTTTCCGGATTGTCGGTGAATATGGCAACTGAAACCCTATTGATTATTTGTGTGCCATTGCACACAATTATCAAATAGAGTAATCAAAGCTGGTTTTTAAGTGGTCTTGTTTCTTTTTCTCACCTATTACTTCTTCGAGGGTGTGTGCTTACAGGTGGGATGGTGTGTGTTTAAGGGAGTGTGAATATCCAAGGCATAGTTCAATGAGAGGTGAAGTCTGGAGCCTCCATTGCTTCTCCGGGGTTTTTTTTGGGGGGGGGGGAGGGAAATCCCGTGTTCACAAGATGAATATTTACCATCATGCAAGTCAGTTGCTGCCTCTCTGCCGGAATTCCAGGCAGTGATTCTCTGGGAGGAAAAGTCTTAAAAACTTCTGCTTTATCCCCTGCAACTGTACCCCTTGCAAGCACCGCTGTGATGAAGATTTAGCTGCTGCTAAGGCCCTGCCCAGCACCCAAGATTCCTGTCACCAGAAACCACACCCAGGCCCTCACCTATCCATACTTGCTCCCTCCCTTCCTTCCCAAGAACCCAACAGGCACTAGGAGCAAGGCAAGAAGCAACTACCCTCAGCTTATCAAATACCTAGAGGTCCCCATCAGAAACAAACTTTTCTCTTAGGAAATTAGGAAGGAGTCTGGCGTCTTAAGTTCTCCTGAAGTGCTATTGTAACTATTGAGCATTTGTTTATTCAGGAAACAGGTTGTTAAATGTTAAAGGGTGGCAAATCAAAGCCAGAGCAATGTAAATGCCCCAGGCAAAAAAAAAAAGGTGTTACGAAGGATTTTCCTTTCAGTCTCCAAACAGACCACCCCCTCCCAGATCCCGCAGTTGGGCCCTTCCCCCCACCTGATCCTGCAGTTGGACTCTTCCCCCCCACCCAACACCTGATCCTGCAGTTGGCATGATTCTCTCATGCACAAATTATCCTAAGACTTTTTGAAATCTATTTTTTTTTTATTTAAAAGTTCCAAATTTTAAAATTTGCCCTAATGCCGAGAACACAAAGCCTTTTAGAATAATTGCAACAGCAACAACAACAACAAAGCTAATACATTCATTCTTGCATCTTACCAGCAATATCGCAGAGTTCAGCATCGGAAGCATTTGCCAGGGCTTCCTCCAGTTCTGGTTCCAGAGTTACACTTTCCAAAACTGGATCAATAGCTTTCTGCTTGGGGACCCAGATTTTTCCTATAAATACATGAAGTGGTAACAGCTTCAGCTCCATTCCAGAAGGTTGGCAATTAGATACATTTTAGTTTAATGGTTAAGGCACCAAACTTGGAAACTGAGTTCTAGTCCTGCCTCAGCCATGAAAGCCAGCTGGGTGACTTTGGGTTGGGTCACTCTCTCTCAGCCCAACAGGGCTGTTGTTGTGGGGATAATAGGAAGAAGGTATGTTGAATATAAAAGGGACATGGTGGCTCAGCGGCTAAGACACTGAGCTTATCGATCAGAAAGGTTGGCAGTTTGGCGGCTCGAATCCCTAGCGCTACGTAACAGAGTGAGCTCCCATTAACTTGTCCCAGCTTCTGCCAACCTAGTTCAAAAACATGTAAAAATGCAAGTAGAAAAATAGAGACCACTTTGGTGGGAAAGTAACAGCGTTCCGTGCGCCTTCGGCATTTAGTCATGCCGGCCACATGACCATGGAGACGTCTTTGGACAGTGCTGGCTCTTCGGCTTTGTAATGAAGATTAGCACCGCCCCCTAGAGCCAGAAATGACTAGCATGTATGTGCGAGGTGAACCTTTACCTTAATTGAACATGTTCACCACTTTGAATTATTTGTATAAACAATAAAGGTGAAATATAAACAAATAAATCAATACATTTTACTCTCCTACCTAAGGTTCTTTCATAGTTTCTAACATTTCAAGACTCTAAAACAGGGGTGTCAAATTCACGTTGTCACAGCAGTGTCACATGACGTATCAGGACTTTTTCCCCCTTCGCTAAACCGGGCAGGGCTGGGGCCAGCATATGAGATATCCAGCCTGTGGGCAGCGAATTTGACACCCCTGCTCTAAAAGAAGGGGGAGAGAGGCATTGGCAATGAAACTCTGTTGTATGAAAAGGGGAAGTTAAACTCTCCCCTCCCCAGTTAAAATCATCCTCTCTACCTACTAATAACTCATAGGAGAATAGAATAGAATAGAATTCTTTATTGGCCAAGTGTGATTGGACAAACGAGGAAGTTGTCTCTGGTGTATAAGCTCTGAAGGTACTTACAAGCAACAAGTGATAAGCATAATCTTAAAATACAATCTTCATAAATCATAGATACAACACTGAGTGACAGTCATAGCATACTAAATAAAAGCCTTACTCTCTCTCTGTGTGTGTGTGTTATTTATATCAGGTTTCAAGATTCACAGCGTGATTGCTAACCTTACACTTAAAAGTAGCAGAGGCTGGATTTTATGTGATTCTACATCAGTTTATGTTAATGCAAAATCATATTATATTTTTTAGCATCCTACTTCTAAGGCTGCCTAACTGTGACTAGTATTCATTTTAAAATAGCAATGGCACAGAATCAGAGCATGCCTTCGGGGGGCCTGGCACCTTCGGTGATATCCCACCCAGGCCTTTCTCCAAATTGTGATTTATTGCAGGATGTGCTCATTCAGGCTTGGCTCTTTCAACAGGAAACCAAATTCCTTCTTTATATTTTCACACACACTTTTAAAAGTAATGTTCTATTTGTTTTACATAAGGTAAAGCTAAAAGACATTTTTTCCACTTGCAACTTACAGCAACTTTAACACTCTTTCAACCATTTTGTGCCCAAATAACAGCAACAAAGAGAGGCTTTATGTCACTTCAATGATTAATGAACAAGACTCTGAAGTGCTTTATTGCTGCTGTGGATGAAAATGCCCAAAATTTACTTTGAATAGTGCTTGACTGCTGATGAATACGTATCTATGTAGCTCTCTTAGCAACAATATAAGGAGGGTTTGCAATGGCCTTTTCTGGATTCCCTTTCTAGTCTAGCCCTGGAATTCTCTGGAGTATTAGCCTTGTTTAATTTTGGTGCCCGGAGAAGGCCAATCAAGGTGCTGCACAAAATACCCCCAAAAGTCAGCTCAATAAGTTGCAAAATTAGTGAGAAAATAGTATTAGTGTTGGTGGTTCAGCAATGGATCTTTATTTTTTTAAAAAAAAAAATCTCAGAACAAAAGAAATGTGTGTATGCAGTGGTGGAAATGCTATCTTTACTCCAAAGGGAAAATAAAGATTATGAAAGGACAAAATTAGAATATTTTTGTATTTCTTTTGCCAACTTTTTTCTTGGAAAAAAGGACAAAGTCTGGTTTGGAGTTTGTTTATTTTTTTGGAATAGAAAGCGTGAAAGCAAGACACAAAATAGAACAAACATAAGGAAAGGGGTTCCTTTTTTTAATAAAACAGGGCAGTCGAATGGGGGTGGGTGGGGGATGGGGAGAGAAAAGTACCGCTCCAGGCGTGGAATGTGACACTGGAGCTATTTTTGTTCCTGCTTCCTATGAAATGGCACGAAACAAAGGGCAAGGACCAGGCGGTCCAGCCTGTTGGTGGAGCAAGACTAAATTTAGGCTCACGCTGAAGCACCTGCTCCTTTTCTCATGAGGGTAGAGGAACGAAAGGCCAAAGTTATTGAAGAAAGGCTTGCTTTAAAGCAGGGGTCCCCAAACTTGGCAACTTTAAGACTTGTGGACTTCAACTCCCAGAATTCTGGGAGTTGAATCAATCAATAAATCAAACGTTTATTGTCAATGCACAACATGTCTACAATGAAATTGAAACGAGTCTCTTTGGTGCTGGCCCTGCAAGTCGATCATATTAAACCTAATTGTGGTGTTTATGTTACGTTCAGAAGTCTGACAGCCCACAGATAAAAGCTATTTTTCAGCCTATTCATTCGGCTTGAAATCCACAAGTCTTAAAGATGCCACGTTGGGGGGGGGCTGTTTTAAAGTAAAAGACAACACAAACATAAAATACAAGTTAAGCTGCTATGGGAGTCGGTTTGGGGGGGTCTAGGACAACTCACCACAGTTAACACATAGTCGCCAACATGCCATGGCCAACTTCACCCTCACATCCCGGACATAAACTGTTTCAACTCCTTCCCTCAAAATGACGCTATAGAGCACTGCACACCAGAACAACTAGACACAAGAACAGTTTTCCCCCCGAAAGCCATCACTCTGCTAAACAAATAATTCCCTCAACACTGTTCAAACTATTTACAAAGTGTACACTACTATTACTGTTAATCTTCTCACCACTCCATATCACCCATCCCCTCCCACTTGACTGTTTCCTAGTATGATTTGATTGTTGATTGTGCCCTATGAATATCAATAAGTGTTGTACATTATGATTCTTGATTCTTAACGAATGTACCTTTTCTTTATGTATACTGAGAGTATTTACACCAAGACAAATTCCTTGTGTGTCCAACCACACTTGGCCAATAAAGAATTCTATTCTATTCTATTCTATTCTATTCTATTCTATTCTATTCTATTCTATTCTATTCTATTCTATTCTATTCTATTCTATTCTATCCTATCCTATCCTATCCTATCCTATCCTATCTTATCCTATCCTATCCTTGCTGAGGCCAACTCACCAGAAAACAATTTACCACAGCCATCTTGCCACGGGACAAAAATTACATAATATTGAAGAAATGGTGGAAAGAGTCATTAAAAAGAAAGGATGCAAAAGGAGGGACACAATGAAATGTGAATGACAAAAATTAAAATATTTTTTAATTGTTTTAAATAATTAAATAAAATTGTTGAATTGTCCCGTGACAAGTTGGCTGTGGCGAATTGACCATGGCAAATTTTGTGAGTTGGCTACAGCAAGTTGGCCAGGGCGAGTTGTCCCATTCTGGTTTTGGGATGTACTTAAGAATATCTTTAAGTTTATCAGTATGAGAAGCACAGTACTCTAGATGTGTATCTCCTACCTCTTTTCTCCCCAGTGAAGGGAACCAGATCATCTCGGTCTTTAGTGTCATTTGCCTGCTTCTCCAAATGTGCCAGAAGAACATCTCTTTTATAAGGGCCTGTGGGTGTTTTCTTGGTCTGATCTTTCTGTCTCATTCCTGCAGGTAATATTGCATTCTATAGTTTGGAGAAAGGAGGAAAAACATTCAAGCTCCATGATCATCATCCATCACCCTATCTTTTTTAATGAAATCCCACTGAACACCCACACGCTGGCAGTGTCTAGCTATTGATTTAGAGTAGCATTCACAAAATCATAATATATGTGAAGAAAAAGTTTGTTTTGTTCAATTGACCACCAAATTAACATTTAAAATATATACAGAGAATAACAATAACAAATATTAAGGAAAACAAACCAAAAGCAAATAGCATTAAAGATAAGAGAAGAAACTAATCAAATAATCCTCCATGGGTTCAACTAAACTCCCATTCTCCATCTCTGGGAAAACAGCCAAGGCTTAAGGGCTTCTCAAAACTCCAACAGAGTCAGGGCCAAATTATTTATTTGTTTTTATTTTATTTATTTTTATTTTGTCAAGCGATTATAAGATAACAGATATAAGTATAAACATAGTTATGAATACATGACATGGATACATATAAGAAAAATATATAAGAAACAATAGGACAGGGACGGTAGGCACGTTGGTGCTAAGAGGCCTACAGGCCTCTTAGGAAAGAGGAGAGGTCAATAGGAGACAGTCTACTCCAGCAGAGTCAGGGCCAAATTAATCTCAAGTGTACAGTGATCCAAAGGGTAGGGGCTATAATAGACAACATACATTTCCTGGATCCTGCCAAGAGAATATTCTCTAATCAATGGAACCAAGACCATGCCCCTTCTGCCAAATCTGATGGGTCAGCTGGAGTCCATTGGAAAGAAAAAGCCCCACAGATAAACTAACATAGAGAGACAGGAAGGTGGCCTTGAAGCAAATATTCCAAAATGGTTAAAAAAAATTTTTTTGTCCAAGGACAAAAACATTTCTTAAGTTCTCGGAACAAAGATACTAGGTAGAGACAACCAGGTCCACACCTGAAAGTTCTGATTTATTGCTCAAGCTTATGCACAGGAAGATTCACAGACTAATAATTTGAACCTGGGTAAAATTAGTTAAGGATCAAAGGCATTCAAGAGTGGTTGCACTTTGTCCTCTTGCAACTACATAGCAACTTAAAACTGATGCCTCACTTGACTCCTCCTTCTGGCTCTGCCAATCTCTCTCTCCTACAGAAACTCAGGCTGGCCGTCCCTGACTGATGAAGTTTAAAAAAAGAAGAGAAAAAGCAGTCAGACTTGCAAGATTCTGATATTATATTATAAAGTATCCTTCTATACTTCCTGTGGAATTGATTTCCTAGTCCGATCTTGCAAAGATATATGGGAATGGCCTTGGGAGAAGAAAGAGCTGCAGCCTAAATAGCAGTCTGACAAATGAAATTTTGAGATCAAAGGAGGAGAGTGGTGAAAGCATATCTGAAGGAATCTAGTTACCCCAATCGAGTTTTCAGGTGAGGAAAAGTGAGGAATAGAAGTACTTTCAGTCGTGTAAGACAGTGATCCCCAACATTTTTTACGCCGCGGCCCGGTACCGGCATCAGCTGGGCGCCGCCATCTTTTTGATGAAAAAGTGCTTCCGGTGACCTCACCGGAAGCACTTTTCATCAAAGATGCGGCGCAGCGCTCGATGAGCTTTCCGGGTAGAAATGGCTTTCTACCGGAAAAGCTCACTGAAGCGCTGGCGCCGCCATCTTTTTTGATGAAAACGTGCTTCCGGTGAGCTTTCTACCCGGAAAAGCTCACCGGAAGCGCTGGCGCCACCATCTTTTTTTGATGAAAACGTGCTTCTGGTGTAAGATTTTGTTAATGTAATCTTATAATAAAGATAAAGCTAGTATTTTTGGTGGTACTTCTGTTTGAACTATCCTGCAAAGCTAACATGTGTACCCCGTGAGCCTGACATCCAGGCCCAGCCATGAAGGTCTTTATAGGAAACCACCAGCACCTTGAATTCATTCATTTATATAGATGCTCATCTCATTTTTACATGATTCTAGGTAGTTTATAGTTCTAGAGCCATTGTGGTATAGTGGTTAAGGGTGTATATACCTGGGAAACTGGACATTCTAGTCCTGCCTTAAGCATGAAGCCAACTGGATGGCCTCGGATCAGTTCCTCTCTCTCTGCCATAGGAAGGATGCAACAACAAATTACTTCTGAAAAACCTTGCCAACAAAACTGCAGGGATAAGTCCAGGCAGTCACCATAAGACAACACTGACTTGAAGGCACACATACAAACAAGAAAGCAGATTAACTAAAATATGTAAAATACATAATATAAAAAATAAAACACATAACAGTTTGGCATTTTCCAATGAATTATTGGAAATACAGCCAGAAGTATATTTGGATCCAGCGCAACTTGTAAACATCCATAATCACTTGTACCACTATATTCTGGATCAATTGCAGTTTCTGGATGTTCTTCTAGAAGAATCCCATTTGTTTAATTAAACAATGCATGTGGCACCTTGAAGTCCCATGAAAAACATATTAATCTGCTCAAGGGATGACTAAGCATGACTGATCATGGACAGTATCAGCTGACCCAGGAAGGGACATAATTGGCACAGAACACAAAGTTGTGAATAAGCCTTCCTGGCCTCCATTGCTGCCTAATTCTCAAATAGCAGCTGTGAATTTAGGAAGACTCCCCACTGTTTGTGTTTGGGGAAGTACACGTCTCCACATCCAGATTGGAAATCATCAGTCCGGGAGACCTTAAAATCTACAGCCACTCAATCTTGTTAGGGTTGAGCGTAAGCCTATTCTTCCCCAGAGTCTCCAGACACCAAAACAGAATTTCCACAAAAATCACTTGGTTGGCCTGGAGATATAATACCAAGCATATTGATGACACCTCACCCTGTGTCATTGAATGACCTCAACAGTGGCTTCATTCTAGATGTTAAGGAGAGTGGGGGTCTCCCTGGGGGTCTCCACTCAAAATAAGACATGGGCTGTACCCCGCCCCCATCAACAGAGACTGCAACTTAGAACGAAGCTGGAAGAAAACCAGTACAAAATTGTACCCCTAATTCCTAACCTTTGGAACCAGTCCAGAAGGATATCATGATCAGTGATCCTGAAAGCCATGAACAGATGGCTTTCAATATCACTGAAATAAGAATAGGTACATTACCCCCATCCTCCTCCTTTCAGTGGTCATCCCCAAGTGCACTCAATGTTCTTTTGGTTCCATACATGGGCCTGAAACATGACTAAAAGGGGAATAATCTGCTTTCTCCAGGACTTTCTGAAGCTGCAGCATTGGGTCTACTTATGACAACTTCAGGAAGAAACAGACCGCTATTCTTTAAACTCTCTCACTGCCCAGACCCAACCACACATCCTTTGAGAAGCCTTGGCTAACCAGGATCTAACACCGGAGATGGTCAAGCTCACAGCACTGACCAATAGGATCAAATTCAGCCTAGATAATCAAGCAAAACTAAACTTCAGTAAACTCCATGGACCTGCATCAAGGTTGGTCCAGCTTGGAATGAATATTAGTCATACTATCCATTAGCTACCTAGCATAGGAGCCTCTGTGGTGCAGTGGTTAGAGTGCAGTACTGCAAGCTACTTCAGCTGCAGCCAGCTGCTTACATTTTGGCAGTTCAAATCCCACCAGGCTCAAGGTTGACTCAAGCTTCCATCCTTCCAAGGTGGGTAAAATGAGGACCCAAATTGTTGGGGGCAATAGGCTGACTCTGTAACCCGCTTAGAGAGGGCTGTAAAGCACTGTAAAGCGGTATATAAGTCTAAGTGCTATTGCTATATTCCTTATAGTGGCCTTGTAAATGAATCTCCAACCATACTTCCACAGAAGGGATTGTACCACTTGAAACAGGGCCAACAGGTGGCTATCTGCAAATTCAATAAGGGGGGAAAAAAGGAACAATGCTTTACCATACTTCCTGCCATGTGGTAGTCCTTAATATTGTTTTGGCTCTAGCTCATGCTGAATTAGCTTCACTTCTCTTGGTTCTCCAATAATGTTCTGCTGTGGCATGTGGCTACTGTGGAATGTGGGAAGGCACGCAGGTGGCTGCTGTAGTATTACTGCAGGGGGGCAGAGAGATGCTGCAGCTTGGTGTAAGTATGGGTGTGCAGGCAGGTGTGCTCCACAGAGTGAAGAAAATGAGATTCCCCAGGATCTTGTATTCCACAGCAGGACTCCTCAGGAGAAAAAGCAGTCCGAGTGGGAACAACTTGCAGAAGTGACTTGCGACCCTCCCTGCCAGTTTTGCTTATGCAATGCCAGCAGGGAGGGTCACAAATTGCAATCACATGACCACAGGATATTGCAACCATCACAAGTGTGAGCTGGTTTCTAAGGACCTGGGTGGTAATCACATGACAATATGGGTACTGGAGTAGCTGGAACTTCCAGGACTGATCATAAGCACCACTCTGTTCAATGAATGTTTACTAAATGAGTGGTTGTTAACCAAGAACTCTCTGCAGTATGAACATCATAACTACCTGTATTTCTTTGCTTTATTCTTTGCTCCCACTATCTGCTGCTCAAAACTGGAAGTTAAATTTAATCATGATTAAAACTCACTAAAAAAAAAACCCAAATATTTTTTAACAAACTATTCTTTTAAAGCACTTACATCTGGATCGAGTTCCAGTAGCTCATCTTCTAGAATCTTGATTTCCTCTTCTGTCAGTGCTCCAAGGATCTGATCTTCATCTAGATCTCGGTACTTCTCTAAACCTTGTCTGTATGACATTTTGGAGAATTGGCTTTTTGATCTTTGCTGGCTTTTAAGTCTCTTCTTCCCAAAATATAGGACCTGGATGATTAAAAAATAAAATAAAAATATTAAAACTTAAGTTGCACAATGGTAGAATACTGTATAGAAATCAGGACGATCATAACCACTAGATGGCAGCATAGAGAAACAGAAAACCAGAATCCAATAAAAATAAAAAAGGACCAATGAGGAATCAGCACTCTAAAAATTACTGATCAGGATTGGTCACAGAGAACCAGAGACCCAACTTCACTGACCTGCTGCACCAATTGGACACCTGCTTGGCTAAAGATCAATTAAAGGTCAGACCGCCTGACAGGAGCCCAGTCAATCCCTGTATTCCCTGCTCAGTCCTCTGTGGTTTGTTTTAGCACAGGGGTACCCAACCCACGGACTGTGGCCCACTACCTGCCTATGAGCCATTTGGAGCCAGGCCGTGGAAGCGGTGGGCAAGCTGGTGCGTAGCTCCACTTGTGTGAGCAGTAGGCAAACATGTGCAAGCACGAAGCTCCATTTGTGTGAGTGGCGGGAGCACACATGCACGCAACTTGTGCAAATGGAGTACACGCCCACTGCTCACGCAGAATCATCCCCTCCCTCCCCCACTGGTCCACAAAACCGGAAAGGTTGGGAACCGCTGTTTTAGCAGACCATCTTACATCTGAAGATGCCAGCCAGGCGAAAGATCAGGAAATACGTTGTCTCGACTGTGATAACTAAATCCTGACAATCAACACTACAGCTCAACACTGCCCAACTGATACAGGCCATGAAAGCCTAAACCAGATGCAGAAAAAAAAAATGAATGCTTTGCTGCAATCTCTTTTCTCTATAGGTAGTCCTCACTTGCCAACGGTAATTGGGATGGGGACCTTGGTCACTAAACGGTCATAAGATGTGATATCATGTGACTGTAACTGACTTACGCTGCAGTTCTGGCAATCCCAGTTGCTGTCATTAGGGGAATTCCACACAATCAGCAGTCACATGATTGCCATTTGTTACCTCCTGTTGGCTTCCAAGTCGGCTATCTTTGGCCAGCAGTGAAAGTCACAATTGGCAATTACATGATTACAGGATGCTGTGACAGCTACAACTATGAGAGCCCACCAAAAATACCCCACCTTCACTGCCATTGTAACTTTGGTCCCTGAATGAGTAAGTGTTTGTTGAATGACTACCTGTTTCCAGGCCAAATATGATATCCTTAATGGTAGTTGAAGAAGTCAGTTTGATATAATTGTAAAGGAATCAGAAAAAAACCCAGGAGATTGAGAGTTCTTGACAAAATTTGTGTCTAGCCTTGAAACAAATCCATTTTTGGTAATTATGACTAAAGATTGGGCTTAAAGGGATTCCCCAACCCAAAATAAGAAGAACGAGATTGAAGAGCTCATGAGGGAACAAGGACAAAAAGACAAAACCAATAAGCGCTTATAGATACCAGGCTTATACAAACAAAACTGAAGAACAAAACTGCCTATCCCATCTAATCAAATACAGCCAAATATTCCAAGTAGAGCATATGAGAACTGTAATTAGGAAGATTATAAAACTTAAATTGTCTAATCTTTATTCATTGTCAAGTGGGAACTTTGACTCCAGCAATTCTGACTACCTAGTTACAAACTTATATACATAGCTCCCACCTGCAAGCCACGAGGAGGATCATGGTAATCTCCTCCTGAGTAGATCTTGCTTTTCCCTGATCCTCTCCTCCCTGTGTGACCTAGGATGGATAGGGGATGGGCCTGGATCCTCCTCTGATTGCTCAGCTGGCCTCTGCCCTTCCCCAGCCTCCTCCACCACCTCTGGAGCAACACTCCCACTCCCTGTTGGCTGTTCCTCCTCTTCCTCAGAGTCAGTCTCCACCAGGGGCATAACACTATCCCCCCCGCAGGGCCCCCTCCCCGGGACCAGGCGGATGAGGACATTGAGGAAACCGAGCATGAAAGTCCTGGACCAAACGAGAAGCATGAACATCAGTGGCATCAACCCAGGTGAAGTCCTCTGGTCCATAACCTTTCCATGCCACCAAATACTAAAATCAGCCTTGCAACTGGCATGAATCTCGGATGCTATCCACTTCGTATTCCTCCTCTCCCAGATGGGCTACTGGGGCCGGCTGTGATGGAGCCGGTCTATGCGGACTGTTGGCCGAGACAGGGACTAACAGGGAACAATGAAAAACAGGATGGCTCGTGGCAGGGAGAGACAATAAGCCACAGGATTGATCACTGCCTCGACTGGAAAAGGTCCCAATTAACCGTGATTGAGCTTTTTTGATGGTCGCATCATTGGTAAATATCAAGTAGAGAGCCAAACCTGATCGCCGACCACTAAAGGTGGAACATTGTGACAATGTCGGTCTGCAAACCGTTTATAGTCTTTCTTGGCTCTCTCTAGTTGATTGCGGACCATGTGGTGCACAGTTTTTAACTCCTGCAAAAATGTATCCACTGCCGGAACTGGGGAATCAGACGGGGCTAAAGGGAAAAGTCGTGGATGAAACCCATAGTTAGCAAAGAAAGGGGACATACGGGTGGATGCATGTTGAGCATTGTTATAAGCGAATTCTGCCAACGGCAGCACTTCCACCTAATTGTCTTGTTGAGTATTGCTAAAACAGCGGAGGTACTGCTCCAAAATAGCATTCACTCTCTCTGTCCCCCCATCAGTTTCGGGGTGATGAGCAGACGACAGACATGCCTGAACCTGCAGTTTCGTGAGTAGGGTCTGCCAGAAGCGTGCCGTAAATTGTACCCCCCGATCTGATACCATGCGGTCTGGTAACCCATGCAACCGGAAAACATGGGAGATAAACAATTGAGCCATTATCTTGGCCGATGGAAGACCTGCACACGGAAAAAAGTGGGCCATTTTAGTCAACATATCCACCACCACCAAAATGGTTGTAGCACCATTCAATGGTGGTAACTCAACAATGAAATCCAATGAAACTGCCCCCCATGGTCGTTCTGGCATGGGCAAGGGCTGCAATAGACCAGGGGGCACACCAGGAGCATACTTGGCTTGATGACAGATCCCACAGGACGCCACATATCCCGACACATCATGTTTAAGTCTCGGCCACCAAAAAGGCCTAGAGATGAGGTGCAGTGTTTTGAACACCCCAAAGTGTCCCGCCGCCGTCTATCGTGACATTGACGTAGGATAAGGCAACGAAGAGGACCTCCAGGCACATAAATGCGATCACGGAACTGCAACAGGTCCCCAATATACGTCTCTTGTCTCCCATTCTCATCCAATTCTCGACGTCAAGCTGTCACAAATGGGTCCTGCCACTGCACCTCCTGAATCCTCACTCGGAGGTCCATAGGTTCCTCGGTGGCCGCAAACCACTCCAACGGAATCACCGTCCAAGTGGGCAAGATTTTATCCTCCCTTCAGGTATACTCGGGCTTCCGAGATAGAGTGTCGACACATTGATTCCCTCCATTCGGAACATAGGTCCCCGGAAATCAAATTGAGCAAAGAATAAGGACCATCTCACCTGATGCTGGTTCAACGTCCGAGCTGTACGTAGGTGTTCCAAATTGTGATGATCCGTCCAAACCTCAATTTGGTGACGAGCCCCCTCCAGGTGCCGCCGCCATGTCTCAAAAGTGACCTTAACCGCCAATAGCTCCTTGTCCCAAATCGTATAGTTGCACTCTGGAGCCGACAACTTCCGGGAATAATCAGCGCATGGGAACAAGGTGCCTGCGGGAGCATAGGCCTGGAGGAGCACTGCACCAACAGCCACATTGGAAGCATCTGTTTCCACCACAAATGGCTGGCCTGGATCAGGGTGTTTGAGGATAGGCTCGGAAGCAAAGGCGACTTTCAACGCCTCAAAAGCTGCCTGCTCCTCAGCACCCCAATGGAACTTCTCCCCCTTCTTGAGCAGATTAGAAAGGGGAGCAGTCAAGGCAGCTAAGCGGGGAATAAATGTGCAGTAGTAGTTCGCAAACCCCAACAGTCGTTGCACATCTTTAACCTGCTGTGGAGGTTCCCACGCCTGCAATGATTGTACTTTTTCCGGGTCCATTTCCACCCCGGCAGGTGAAATACGATGTCCCAAGAAGTCAATCATGGTTTGTGCAAACTGACACTTCTCACGCTTAGCAAACAGGTGGTTTTCACACGAACGTTGCAACACCAGCTGCACATGTTGCCAGTGTTCCTGCAGGGAGTCTGAGTAAATTAAAATGTCATCTAAATAAATGACCACGAATTGATCCAACAAATCACGGAAAACATCATGCATAAAATGCATGAACACAGCTGGGGCACGCGTTAATCAAAAAGGCATCACGGTATACTCAAAATGCCAGTACTTCGTCCGGAAAGATGTTTTCCACTCATCCCCTGCACGAATGCGAACCAGATTGTAGGACCCATGCAAGTCCAACTTCGTAAAGATCTTAGCTTGACGAAGCCATTCAATCAGTTCAGGGATGAGGGGAAGCGGGTACCGATTCCTCACTGTGATTGCATTCAACCTGCAGTAATCACAACACAAACGTAGCTCCCCCAATTTCTTTTTCACAAAAAGCACTGGTGCAGCCAAAGGGGAGGTAGAAGGCTGGATAAACCCTTTCCAGAGGTTCTTGTCAATAAAATGCTGCAATGCGGCCTACTTTGGTTCTGACAGGGAATATATCTGACCCACCGGCAATTTTGCATCGGGCAACAAGTCAATTGGACAGTCATACGCCCGATGCGGAGGCAACTGATCAGCCTCCTTCTCCCCAAACACATCAGCAAAGTCCACCAACTCCGCAGGTAGATCCAAGACCATGGGTGTAGCCACTACCTGCACAACAGCGCAAGCAATGGTTGACACACTTCCTATGAAGGAACTGCACAGCTCCAGACGACCAGACAATCTGTGGATCATGGGCCTGTAACCACTCCAAACCCAGCACCACCGGAAAATGAGGCACTGCGGTAATGTAGAACATGGTTTCCTCCACATGCTGCCCAATAAGCATGCAAAGGGGTTTGGTTGCAGCAACCACAGATCCTGAACGAAGGGGTCGACCATCAATCGTCTCTACCATTACTGGCAGGGACACCCGTTGCTGAGGAATGAACCACTGCTCTACAAAGTGAGCATCCATGAAATTGGCTTTGGCCCCTGAGTTGACCAAGGCTTGGATCTCCACCGCTCCCACACCAGGCACGAACACACTTGCTATCAGCACAAGATGCTTCACCAAAAACAATTGTGGTGGAGATGTCAAAGGTGGTGAGGATACAAGGTTGGTGAAGATGGCGGGCCTAAGGACTTTACACCCCGACCTACAGACCCCCGTAGGCCGAGCGGTGCTCGTTTCCCGCCACCGCAGGCGTCACTGCTGTGGATGTCTTAACAGGACACTTCGCCGCAAAATGGCCTCGATTGCCACAATAGAGGCATAAACCATCACGATGACGTCTATTCTTTTCTACTTGAGTCAGGTGAGGACAGCCAGCCCCCAACTGCATGGGTTCCTCCAAAGGCACTTCCACCAAGGGCACCGTCTTGCTGGAAACAGATACAGTCTCTGTCCGTCGTCACACCTGTCGCTGCTGAAGTCTAACATCGATACGAAGACACAAATGCATGAGCTCCTGAAGGGTGCGAGGGCATTCAATGCGTATCAACTCATCCAGGAGCTCTGACGACAAACCCTCCTGGAACTGGTCTAATAGTGCTGCCTCATTCCATTGTACATCCTGAGCAACCACCCGAAAACTAGCAATATAATCCATGAGTAAGCCACGCCCCTGCTTCAACTCTCTCAAACGTCTGTTTGCTGTTTGGCTTCGAACAGGGTCCTCAAACATGGCCTGAAACTGACGGCAAAACTCAGCGTAATTGTCCAACACCTGGTTGGGCTGGGTCAACAGAGGTGTTGCCCAACGTGCTGCAGAGCCTGACAACAAACTGATCAAAAACCCCACCTTATCCCAGTCAGTGGGAAAGTCCTCAAGCCGAAGGCTCATGTAAAGCTGGCACTGCCCAAAAAATGCTGGAAATTGGGCCAGCAAACCATCGAATTCATCTGGCACTACCACTGGGCATTTTCGGCATGGCCAGGCAGCTTGCATTTTTGCCACCTGTGCAGTCAAAAAAGCCACTTGCTGGGTTAACTGGGCAATCTCTGCTGTGAGCTGATCCATGGTCAACCCACAAAAAACAAAAATAAGTTGAAGGGGTGGCTGGAGTCAAAATGTGATGACCCGTAGTCTCTCAAAATAACCCAAAACCCAAAACATACATTAAAGTCTGGTAATGCCTTCAACTTAACTTCACTGTTTTATTAGGCACAGTTTAAAGTCACAAAAGTAAATAATGAGGCAAAAAGAAAACCAAAGCAAACCACATTGACGAGAGTTCCGAAGGTAAGCCAAGATAATTAATCATACATTCCAGGAAAATAACCAAGGAGAGTCCATGGGAAGAATGCCAGCAAAGATAAACCTCTTTCAAAGAAATACACTAAACTTTGACTCCAGCAATTCTGACTACTAGTTACAAACTTATATACAGTACATAGCTCCCACCTGCAAGCCATGAGGAGGATCATGGTAATCTCCTCCTGAGTAGACCTTGCTTTTCCCTGATCCTCTCCTCCCTGCGTGACCTAGGATGGATAGGGGATGGGCCTGGATCCTCCTCTGATTGCTCAGCCGGCCTCTGCCCTTCCCCAGCCTCCTCCACAACCTCCGGAGCCACACTCCCACTCCCTGTTGGCTGTTCCTCCTCTTCCTCAGAGTCATTCTCCACCAGGGGCATGACAGATGCTATAGTTGCAAAACTCCTGCACTGAAAAGGGGATTTATTTATTTGTTTATATTTCATATTTCTTTATTTCCGCATCTCCCTTAGAGAAGGGCTCTAGGTGGTGGAATTGAACTATACAGGTAGTCCTCAATTTATGACCACAATTGAACCCAGAATTTATATTGCTAAGTGAGAAATTCATTGTGAGTTTTGCCCATTTTACAACTTTTTTTTGCCATATTTAAGTGACTCCACTACAGTTGTTAAATTAGTAACACGGTTATTAAGTGAATCTGGCTGCCCCATTGACATTGCTGGTCAGAAGTTTGCAAAATATGATCACTTGATTCCAAGACACTGCAACCATCATAAATATGAACCAGTTGTCAAGCATCCAATGTAAATCATGTGACCATGGGAATGCTGCAACGGTCATAAGTTCATAAGTTACCGTTGTAAATTTGAACAGTCACTAAATGAACTGTTGTAAATAAAGGACTATCTGTATAAGTGTTTCTCAATCTCAGCAACTCCCAGAATTCCTCAGCCAGCCATGGAGTTGGAGTCCACACTTGATTAGACTGAGAAACACTTGATTAGTATTCTCCAGTTACGTAATTATTGAAAATATTCCTTTTCCTCTTCTGCCCAGAGAAAATCTCCTTCATATGGTAGTTGAAATACAATACGATCTGTATCATCCTAAATTCACAAAAGGTTTAGAGTTCTCCTGCCTTTATTTTCAGGCCCAAGCTGCATCCTATGGATAAGTTATTACTTAGAAAAGAAAACCTATTCCTGTGCCGATAACAGCAGCCTGATACATAACAATTCAATAGATGAGTATTTCCTAACTCTTACTTACAGGCTTACTTACAGCAAATATGTTTAGTCATGTATGCTTAACATTTGCTAGAACCATGGGGGGGGGGGGTTTCTGAGCCTATATTTTAGCAACAATCTAATAATCTATTTTAAAAAAAATATGCTACTTTTCACCAATCAAGCCGGAGCTTAAAAAAAAAAAAGTAAGAGGAAACCAAAGTTACTGTAAATGTGCAATAACAGGTCTTACAAAACTGATTACTTTAGCTTGCCAGCAGGTTTCCTCATGCAATATTCCCATCTTGCAGCATGGCAACCCACCCACAAGTCACATTATGTGACTCAGTTTCTTGGATTATCAGTGATTATGTAAAATAGAACAGGGCAAAGAGGCAACTACCTTTAATTTTGCCAAAAACAACATTATAGGTTTGCTATAGTCCTGGGTAAAGAATAAAGAGGAATGCTTTTCATCAAACAATACCTTTTCCCACTCTTTTATTACATGGATATGCACAATCGTTATCTTATTCTTCAAAGCAGACTCTTAGGAGAGTCACGATAACATTTGGAGGCTCAAATGAGTTCTCCACCCGGGTGACTCACAGGGAGTAATTCCTTAACATTTTTAGCCCTAATTTTAGTTGCAACCAGCTGATAAGAAACCGCCACTAAAAGTTTGTGTAGTACGTATTATCTGGGATGCACCAGAAGTTCTGAGTTTGTTTTTCAAAGTATTCATAATTGCTGTTATTTATTTCTGTACTCATAATTCATATTTTGCCTTTCCTCCAAGCAGCTGGTGTCAAACTCAAGACCCGCAGGCCGAATTTGCACCATGGGGTGTTTAGATCTGGCTCGCGGGTCCACCCTGGAAACAGAAGACCGGCCCATGGTGCCTCTCCTCTCCAGTGAAAACAGAGCTCGGAACGGCCATGAGCTCTGTTTTCGCTGGCAGAGGGTTGCAGGAGACCGTCAAAGCCAAAAACGGGGCTTGGGAGCCCATTTTCACTGGCAGAGCACTCAGGTCATCACAGGCGCCCCTGACACAAGTGACGTCAAGCTAGCCATACCCACCCTAGCCATGTCCATTCCCCCCACCCCCGAGGTCAAACTCAACCCTGATGTGCCCTCGATAAATCGAGTTTGACACCCCTGTGTCAACAGTGTTTTTCCAATTTAGGAACACCTCGATGTGCAGAATTCCCCAGTCAGCAACATGTTACTTCTACCTTCAAATCTCACCCATCCACCCATCACATTCTGACATATAGTAAATTCTCGACTTAAAACTATTAATTTAATGATCGTTCAAATTTACAAAGGCATTGGCAGAATTACCAAGACTACCTGTCATCCCCCTGGTGGAGTCTGACTCTGAGGAAGAGGAGGAACAGCCAACAGGGAGTGGGAGTGTGGCTCCAGAGGTGGTGGAGGAGGCTGGGGAAAGGCAGGGGCCAGCTGAGCAGTCAGAGGAGGATCCAGGCCCATCCCCTATCCATCCTAGGTCATGCAGGGAGGAGAGGATCAGGGAAAAGCGAGGTCTACTCAAGAGGAGATTACCATGATCCTCCTCGTGGCTTGCAGCTGGGAGCTATGTATGTAAGTTTGCAACTGCGCAGTTAGAATTGCTGAAATCAATTAGTGTTCACCTTGAAAGAGGCTTATCTTTGCTAGTGTTCTTCCCATGGACTTTTCTCTGTTATTTTCCTGGACTTTATAATTAGTTATCTTGGCTTGCTTCAGAACTCTCATCCATGCGGTTTGTTTTGGTTTTCTGTTTGCCTCATTATTTACTTTTGTGCCTAATAAAACAGTGAAGTTAAGTTAAAGGCTTTACCAGACTTTAATATATGTTTTGGGTTTTGGGTTATTTTGAGAGACTATGGGTCATCACACTACCTGATGAAGTAAAGACCATGTTAGACGAGAAAATAACAATGATGGAACTGACAGAAGCAATAAATAGACAAAATATTGGGAAAGCCCTTGGCCCGTATGGGCTACCAGATGAATTTTATAAGGCAATACAGGAAGTTATCTCTAGTACAATGTTGGAAGTATTGAATGACGTTTTGACAAAAAATAAAGTACCTGACTCATGGACAGAGGCATATGTTACACTTATACCAAAAGAAGATACTGACGCACAGCAAACAAAAAAATATAGACCACTTTCCCTGCTAAATGCTGATTATAAAATATTTGCTTCAATAATGGCAGGAAGACTAAAAAGATATTTAAACTATTTTATATGCTCAGATCAAAATGGATTTCTACCTAAGAGACAAATAAAAAATAATATGAGGATAATATTGAATACTCTGGAATACTATGAAACCCACTCAGAGAAACAAATGGCATTAGTGTTCTTAGATGCACAGAAAGCGTTCGATAATGTGAATTGGCAGTTTATGTTGATGCAATTGGAGGAGATGCGTTTTAGAGACAGGTTCCCTAAAGCAGGGGTCGCCAACCTTTGGACCTCAGGGACCACCAAACTCATAATTTTAGATCCCAGAGACCACTAACCGGTTCTGTGGGTGTGGCCTAATTTGTGGGTGTGGCTTGGTAGTCATGTGACTGGCTGGGCATGGCTTGTATGTAAATATAAATATTTATATAAATATTGATTTTTTTATAAAAAAAAGAGCAACTTTTACCCAAAATCAGGCAAAGCAGGCAGATTGAGTTGCTCACAGAATCACAGGTTCATTCAGAGATCTATCTATCTGCCATTGTCTAGTTCAGTCTCACATAAAATTTGCCTGCAAGCAAACTCATAAAATTTGCTAGCAAGCAAACTCACAAAATTAACTCACAACACACCATGTGTGTAAATATTGAATTTTTTATTTTAAAAAAGAGCAACTTTTACCCATAATCAGGCAAAGCAGGCAGATTGAGTCACTCACAGAATCATTCAGTGATCTATCTAGCTGACATCGGCTAGCTCAGTCTCTCAGATTTGCTTGCCATGAGTCTGCACTGAATTTGCTTGCAAACAAACCTTCAGTCCTAAGGGAGGTTCAGCTGTGCTGAGCCGAAGATCTAAAGACTATCTAGAAAGCAAGAAATCCAACCATTTCCTGCTTCCTAGCTAACAGATGATGGTCGGAAAAAGGAAAAATAGCAATTTAGCAGGCAAGTTTACCAGGTAAGGAGTGAGTGGGCGGAGAGGGTTCCCACGGGCCATGTGGGCTGAGCAGCCTTGTGTTTCTGTGCAGCCTGGATTAATTGCTTTGGGGGGGGGAGTGCTCTGGGGGTGAGATTTCTCTGCAGCCCACCAAAATTTTCTCATGGCCCACCAGTGGGCCGTGGCCCACCGGTTGGCAACTGCTGCACTAAAGCATTAAAAGCGATATATAACAAGCAAACAGCAAGAGTAATGATAAACGGAGAACTGACAGAAAACTTTAACATTCAAAAAGGAACCAGGCAAGGCTGTCCGCTATCTCCATTATTGTTTGTACTGACTTTGGAAATTTTGAATAGAAATATTAGGAAAAATGAAGAAATAAAGGGAATGAAAATAAAAAAGGAAGAGTATAAATTACAAGCTTTCGCAGATGATTTGTTCTTTATATTGGAAGAACCTTTGGAAACAGGCCCTAAGTTGATTAGAGAAATAGAGGAGTTTGGCAAAGCAGAAGGACTGAAAATAAACAAAGAAAAAACAAAAAATCTTGGCAAAAAATATGACAGAAAAACAAAATAAAAGATTAATGGACAAATTAAATATTCAAGTTACAAAAAAAGTGAAATATTTAGGGATACAAATGACAGCTAGATGTGGAACAGTTAAAGAAGATAATTATCAGAGATTATTACAACAGATTGCGATAGACTTGGAAAAATGGAAAAACTTATAACTATCTTTAATAGGTAGAAAAGTGACAATTAAAATGAACAAAAATATTATATTTATTTCAGACAATTCCAATAAAACTGAAAAAAAAATACTTTGATGACTTAAATAAAATGATGTTGAAATTTATCTGGCAGGGGAAAAAGACAAGAATTAAGATAAAACTATTGCAGAATGTAAAGGTGGAAAGGGGTTTTTGAATTACCCAATTGGGAACTATACTATCAGGCAACAATATTGATGTGGATGAAGGAATGGATTGTATTGAAAAATGTGAGATTATGAACACTAGAAGGGCATGATTTACAATTGGGGTGGCATGTATTTTTATGGTATAAAAAAAGTAAGGTACTACATGGACATTTTAGGAGACACTATATTAGGGATGCTTTATTAACAGTATGGGAAAAAATAAGAAACTATCATTATATGAAAATACCAGTCTGGTTATCAACATTAGAAGCCTTTACATACCCACAGGTTTTTAAAAAGGAACACATTATTAGATATGAAGAAATTTTAAATTAAAAGGGTGAACTCAAAACAAAGCAAGAATTAAGAGTTACAAGGGATAAATATAAATTGGTATTCGTACTTGCAAATACATACAAGGTATTAAGATGTTAAGATGGCTGGGTTTTATAAGGAATTGACTGAATTGGATAAAATCCTAACAGGCACTGAAGAGAAGTTGATCAAAAATTATATGGTTATTTATTAGGAGTGAAATTAGAAGAACAAGTAAAAGAATGATTGCGTGGGGGGAAAATTTTGGATATGGAATAGATTTGGATAAATAGCAGATATTATGTTCTAAAAACTATAAATTAACTATGTCAACGGCCTATAAAGAGAACCTGTATAAGATGTTTTACAGGTGGCATTTACCCCCAATGAGAATTGCTAAGATGTTTAAAGATAAGTCAGCAAAATGCTGGAAATGTCAGAAGTCACCAGGATCATACTACCATATGTGGTGGACATGCACAGAAGCCAAAAAGTATTGGACTAGAATACACATGTGGCTGGAGAAAATGATAAAACAGCATATAGACTTAAAACCAGAGACATTTTTATTGGGAATTTTGCCTGAGGGTTACAACAAAGACTTAACGTATTTGATTATCAATTTACTAACAACAGCTAGGATTGTATTTGCACAAAACTGGAAAAATGACAAAACTCCAATGGATGAAGAAATAATTAAGAAAATAATGGAATGTGCAGAAATGAGTAGATTGACAATGGCAATTAGAGAACAAGAAGAAAAAAATTATTATAAAATTTGGAATTTATTTTATGAATGGCTGGATAGAAGAGTAAGAAATTGAAATATGTAAGTACAATGTAATATATTATTACTGATAAACGAATGAGTTAGAGTAAGGAAATGAATGTGAAATATATCATTGAAAGTTAATAATTATGTTAAGGATAATATAATAAGTGATACATGTGATATAAAATACTGATTAGAACAATTATAAGCATATACAAGTAAAATATGTATGATAATGTTATGTGCACAAAGATATATGTACCCAACTGACACACTGTTGAACAGAAAGGTTTTGTTTCTTCTTGTTGCTGTTATAAAAATAAAAAACTTTTTATAAAAAAAAAATTACAAATGCATAAAAAAAAGTGACTTATGACCATTTTTCACGCTTAACGAATGTTGCAGCATCCTCACAATCACATGATCAAAATTTGGATGCTTGGCAACTAGATCATATTTATGATAGTTGCAATGTCTTGGGATCATGAGATCACTTTTGGGACTTTCCAACCAGCAAAGTCAGCAGGGAAGTCAGATTCACTTATGTTACTATACAACCACAGTGATCCATTTAACAATTGTGACAAGAAAGGCTGTAAAATGGGGCAAAACTCACTTAACAACTGTCTCACTTAGCAATAGAAATTTTGGGCTCAGTTGTGGTTATAAGTTGTCCAGGATTACCTGCACATTAAGTTATGGTGAGATACACTGACTAGCCTAAAGTGGTCAAGTCAGTGTCCATTCTATATGTGACGGGTAGGATACTACTAGTCCTCGACTTACAACAGTTCATACCACATGGTAGGGTAAAATAATAAAATATAATTACATAATTAGAATTATGTACAAAAATAGTTTGTACATGTAGTTCTTGACTTAAAATCATTTGTTTAGTGACCGAAGTTACAGTAGCACTGACAAAAGTGACATGACCATTTTTCACACTTGGTCAGATGATCAAAATTCAGATGCTTGGAAACTGATTCATATTTATGACAACCTTGTTACTAACTACTACAGTGATTCACTTAACAAATGTGGCAAGAAAAGTTTGCAAAATGGGGCAACACTCATTTAACAAGTATCTCACTTTGCAATGTAAATTTTGGGCTTAATTATGGTCATAAGTTAAGGACAACCTGTATTAGCTAAACATATCGTTAGAGGTGGGTTATCTTTTAGAAGCATCCTCTTTGCGTGTTCTGTGCAGTATCAAGAGGAAGAAACCCCAAATCTTGGCAACTTTCCTGCTGGTTGCCTGGTCCTTTTAAACAGCAGGTGCCCTGAGCTTTACAACAGCTTTGTCTCCTTCTCCCTCCCCCCCACCAACTCCCCACCATTACTTAACTCTTGGGGGAGGGGAGGACGTTTCACCAGCTTTATTTCCAAGCTCCAAAGTCTGAACACAGAGGCAACAACCTAATAGCCACTTTTCCAAGCTCAGTCGCCTCCATGGGCACCCACTCTCTCCGCCAGGGCTACGAGGCAGAAAGGCGACTGCTTCCACTTTGCCCCGGAGCTACCTGTGAGAATAGAAACTTCCCGCTTTGTCAGGGGAAACTAGAAACTCCCAATTTCCCCCTTTGCCATGCTCTGTCCTTCCCAGTTCCACCCCAGAAAAAAACAAACACACACACACACACCCCAACCCACACACACAGAGAGAAAACCCCAAATAGCAGCGAGAGTAGAAGCAGCGGCTATTTATAGGCGCCGTGCCTACGCCGGTCCCCTTTTGGTGGCAGAGGAACGCTCTGGCCACATATGGCTTGAGCGGCTCACGCCGGGGCTCCTTGAGGGACTGAGGTCCCAATTCGAAGGGCACCAAAGCTTGGGCACCCCTAACCTGCCTGCACACACATATTACCTGTTGCCGCTGCAGGCAGTGGGCTTCGTGGAAGAGGGCGCACGCCGCCGGTCGCCAGGCGCGTCCCCCGCAGAGGAGCTCTTAACGTTGCGCAGAAAGCAGACGGGGGGCTCCTCCCTCCCCCTTCCCAGCGCTACTGTCACTCACGGGGCTGAGGACGGCAAACGGAAGGCCGACCTTCCCCACTTGTCCCCAGGCTTCGGCTGGAGCCTTGGCTGAGGGGGCTCTTCGTTGCCGACGTTCTAAGCGTCCGGGGCGTGCGGAGGAGAGGCAACAGCCAAGAGTCGCTATGTTTAGAAAAGCGATTCCAGAACGGCCGCCCCTACGTGGCCGTAAATAGATTGGGGTCCTAGCCTACTGGCCGACCAGGAATGAGACAACGTTCATTCGTCCAGGGCCACTCTCGCCCTCATTTAAAAACATGCGCTTCCCATCGGTATATTGTGTGCCCAGATCGTATGTTCTCAAAGATTGTAACATCTGCAGGCGGGCATTTAAAGTGCTAGGGGCACCTTAGCTGCTCCTGGGTTTTTGGAAATAAAAGGAATTCTTCATGGTGCTTAAGACCCACTATTTTGCGTACTTTTTTCCTCTTTACTGGGAGTAAAAATACGGTGCCCCCACCCCTACTGACATACAAATACATGGATTTTTTTCTTGCCATGTCTCCACGCCTTAATTTGAATCAGATTAGTTTAAATTGTGTATAATTGTTAACAGTGACAGAGTAGTATTTTTTTTCCTTATTCTGAGATCAACTAAATGTAACTGAGGTGTGCAAAAAATTGTTAGGCTTTATCAGCTGTTATCTTTCAACAGAAGCAGCATACTTAATGTTAACTATATTTTTTCTATTTAATCATGAAAAAGTTGGTCAGCAGGGGGGGAATTTTTTTTTTTTTCGAGCTGCTATGGGTAGAAAAAGAAGAGCAAAGCAGGGCGGGTGGGGTGGCCCCAGCCCTTAGGAAGGTAGGTCATCTAGGAGTTTTGGGTTGGGAAGAGACACAGAGCGAGAGACCAGACGCCCCTTTGGAGTCGTCTGCACAGTTTGGCGTTCTTGTTTGTCTGGCCTTGTGTTGTTTGGAGCTAGTTCTGCAGGGGCGCGTGTCCGCAAGCAGACCAGACTTCAAGTTTCTAGTTCAATCAGTCTGGTGGCTGTCACAACGAGACCTCGCGGCTGGCGTGTGGGGCCGGTGGAGTGGCCGGGAGAGGCTAGGGCCCCCTTTTGGCGGGGCCTAGAGTGGCAGGCCGGCGGTACAAGGCTGCCAGCTTTTCCAACAGCTTGGGTGGGCCTGTTTCCTGCGTTGTGGGGGGGGCGGTATGGCATTTAAGAGTATGTTATGGTGCTGTGCATCCATTGTAAAGACTGGCCAGGTGACATTTGTATGGTTGGATGATACTAGAAAGCACCATAAATCATTAGTGAGGCAATTGAGATTGCCTAAGATTAATTTTTCATATAGTTTCTGAAGACCTCAGCTGTGCGCCTTTGAATCTTTTTTTATTCCTGTTGCCAGGCGAATCCTGCCACTGTCTGCTTCCTAGGCTTGAGAGAGAGAGACTGGCTTAAGGTCACCCAGCTCGCTTTGGACTAAGAGTAGACTAGAACTCAGAGTCTCCCAATTTGTAGTCTAATGCCTTAATTGCTGTATCAGATTGACTGGAGTCTAATGCCTTGATGTGTTGAAGCAAAATTCCATAGTAAGGAATCTATCTAACCTCAGATTCTCACCCAATGATTTTAACCTGAGCTTTATAAAGAGGAAAATATCTCCCTATTAGGAACCTTCCTTCAAAACTTGAAAGCTAATGTCATCCTACCCTTTGTGTTAACATACTCCAAAACAGGATGAATTTTCACTTTTAAAAAAAGGATCTTACATATTTTTATGCTTTACATTCTCATAATCATGGACATTATTTGTAAAAAACATTCAGAAATGTAGTGAAAGGACAATACAAAAATATTGATAATATGCACTTGCATCTAGAATGGACTAGTACTGGCTAGCATGGAAGTTTCAGTAGCTCAGTATACAAACCCAATAATAGCTGCAAGAATTTCCATTCTCTGTTTCATGGGTTAGAGGCACAAATGGTTACAAAAATGTTAAAAATATTTGTACATATCCCAATGGATCTCAAAGCAAGGGCTCATGTTCAATTTAGCAAATTAATTCTGTGCCTAGCCCTACTGAACTCTATGTATGATGCAGTTATGATACAGGATTCAGCTTTTAATTAGCATAGGAATACTAACAAATATTACAGAAATCAAGTATGTCATGCAAAAACCTGTGTGTATTTTATGTGTATATGTGTATGGGTAAAGTATAGTTAAGAATAGAACCCACATGCAACAGTATGAAAGTTATGGATATATATATAATACAGGCTGCTATGCACATACACACATATATACACACAAATACTTTTGGTCTGCATTTAAATAATGTATAGTGCAAGTAAACACATGAAGCATTGACATGCCCATTACCAGATTAGCAGTCAAGTACATTTGTGAAAGCTTAGAGTTAGTGACACATAATCTACAGTCAGAAGATACAATGGATTATGATTAATAATCTGCTTTGCAACCACTGCAATCTAACCGAATTGCATGAGCTAAATAAAAGTTCAACATATTTAAAAGTTTCTAACTAGCAGACCAATTTTTAATTTGAAGCAAAAAGAAATTGTTCTAATGTAAGAAGTTAACAGAATCAGAAGCAAACTGATTTAAGATAGTTCTTTTAATATTTATATTTTTTATATTTTGCTAAATTATTAGTATTTTAAAGTTTTAAATTGCCTTTGCAATCTCCATTACAATTGATTCATAATGTCATGAATCCATATATCTTTCTCTGGTAGTGATGTGTCCACCAAAAACACAATCGCTTTCCGATCCCATGGATTAGTCCCTTCAATAATTGTTTCTACTTGGGCCACTAGAGGTTTCTGCTCCACATGGTTTCGGAAGACTATTGACGCTTCCTCTGACCACTGCTGCCATTCTATTCCTAGGGAAAGTAGCAAAAATGAAAATTAAACAAAATCATAAAACATCACAATAAGTTTTAGAAATATTTTAATCCATATACTCATTAAATGAGCTACACCTTTGCCAGAAAACTGGCCTTCCTGCATAATACAATGGCTTTTATTCTGATTTTTGTGCAATAATGGTTAATTAACTTGGTCAAGAAACTGAAGAAATAATATTAATCAATAATGAGATACTGTACTGTATATTTTAGATTGGTATTATAATGCAATTTTAAAATGCCCACTGTTAACTATGTAAAGTACGTAAAAATAACAATATATCTTGTGAGGGTCTATGTACATACATGCGTGTGCATGTGTGTGTGTACATATGTATGTATGTGCATATGTCAGAATGATGAACCTTATGAGAGTCATAATGTCACATACACATATAAAAAGGGTTGAGCTTGCAAGGTGTTACTGCAATGTTGCTTTTGTCATTTCAATGAAAGCAGCAAGATCTGGCAGATTCCACTGAAAAATATTTTCAGGAAAATGGGAAAATAGCTTAGAACATTGTTTTTTAGGAACAAGACACAATGATCAAGATTCATTTTTTTTGCAAAATATCAGTTCATCAAATTAACTGGCCTCAAATGCGTCTGTCTGTCTGTCTTGTTCAATGTTCTCACTTTTGTGGTCACTATTTTAATATATCAGAACAACATACCTGCAAGTTGGGCTGTTATGGCCTGAAATGGCAGCTCTCTAAACATATCCACAAGAGGTCTTATATTTTGGATGCAAATCAGCTCATGTTTTCCATAGTCCAGCTCATACACTGTCACCAGTCCATTTGCCAACAATCCTTTTATTAACACTCTGTGCCATCTAAGAAACAAACAAGCAAAAAAAAAGGATAGGACTCTACTCACCTAAAATGAAATAAATAGATTCATAGAAAGTAAGGGGTGGACTTGACACCATGCCTTAATGCCTCTGAGAATGCAACTTTTAGGTATTAATGTATCAAAAACTCCTCTGTGACTCCCCACTTCGAGCTGCCGACCTGGACCATTTGGCAAAAAAGAAAAGAAAAACCTTTCTCCCCTTTTCTTACTTAAAGTGAAAGATAGATCACTTATAAAAACAAAAAACAAAAGCAAATAATAATGCCTCAGTTCAGGAATGTCTCTGTCCTCTCAAACTATTTGCACAAAAGGTACACAGCTCTTTGTGTATATTTATTTATTCCTCTTTCTTTCTATAAAATTTACAGAATCTTTAAAAAACAAAAGCAGAAAGCCAAGACAACTAGTTAATAAAGCACAAAGCACATAGGAAGAAGAAAACTACTGTAATGACAAAATAATATAATCTTAAATTTTATCTTCAAATTTAAGCGAAATATCCTAGACACTACAGTAAATATTTATAGCAAACAGCAGGGGAAGGGAGATTGCCTCCCATTTGAAAGATGATGAGAAAGTATTGGAATAGATAATCTTTGACTTGGTCATCAAAATTGTTTTAATCGTTTTGAGGACATGAAAATTGAATCTAACTATGTCAAATCTCAGTCCCATTGAAATAAATAGATTTGAGACTAAATTACCGTATATACTCGAGTATAAGTCGACCCGAATATAAGCCGAGGCACCTAATTTTACACAAAAAAAACTGGGAAAACTTATTGACTCGAGTATAAGCCGAGGGTGGGAAATGCAGCAGCTACTGGTAAATTTCAAAAATAAAAATAATTAATTTGGGAAACGATCTCACTATCATGAAAGGTTTAATTGATTCACTAACCCAAAAGAAGATGATGATGATGACAGCGGGAGGCAGGAGTCACTCTCTTCCCCTCCCTCGGAGGCCCCCTGAGTCAGGAGTCGCTACCGCCGGCGCGGCCCCAGTCCCGTCGCCTCGGGAAGGGAAAGGCAAAAAGGAAGAGCCGCGGCAGCGCTTTGCAACAGCAGCAGCGGCACCAGAGGCTCAGGCTCACCGGTCCTGGTTTTGCCCCACCCTTCCCAAGGCAACGCGGGACCAGAGCCGCACTGGCGGCAGCAACTCCCGACAGCCCCAGCCGGACACCTGAGCGGAGATGTAGGGAGAAGGCAAAAGCTGCCTCTTTCGCAGCACCGGAGGCCTCCCCCGGCTGGCCAGCGCTTTTTGCCTTTCCCCCTCCCGAGGTGACGCGGGACTGGGGCTGCACTGGCGGCAGCAACTCCCGACAGCCCCAGCCGGACACCTGAGCGGAGCCCGGGCGGAACTGCCTGTTGCCGCCGTGGGCGCCGCTGCGGCGCCCGGCTGCCCAAGTAAAGAACAGGGCTGCGCCGGACCATCGGAGAAGCGGAGCAAAGCCGGAGACCAGCAGCCGCCTCCTCGGCGCAGAAAACCTCCCCCAACCAGCCGGCCGGTCTCCTCCTCCTCGCCACACAGAACAAACAGGCAGAGAAGGAGGAGAGCAGCTGGCCAGCCGGGAGGCCTCCTGTGCTGCGAAAGAGGCAGCCAACGATCTCCGGCGCCGCCCTGCTCCATGCGCTGGCTGCTCGGACTTGCCGGGCCCGGCACATAGAACAGGGCGGCGCCGGATGTTGGAGAAGCCGAGCGGAGCCGGGGATCATTAGCCGCCTCTTTGCAGCACAAGAAGCCTCCCAGGCAGAGAAGGAGAAGAGCAGCTGGCCAGCCGGGGAGGCCTCCCGTGCTGCGAAAGAGGCAGCCAACGATCTCCGGCGCCGTCCTGCTCCACGCGCTGGCTGCTCGGACTTGCCGGGCCCGGCACATAGAACAGGGCGGCGCCGGATGTTGGAGAAGCCGAGCGGAGCCGAAGCCACCTCGGCTCGCGTTGTTTTCTGAGCCCGCGAGCCTAGAGCCAGGGCGCTTTCATTGCATGGCGGAGCTTCTTGTCTCGGGAAAAACCGGGCGTCGTTGCTGCCCCCTGAGGGAGGGCGATTCTGGGCTGCGCGATTGGGGGACTTCGTGGCTTTGGGTGGGAGCGAGGACGGACAGAGTCCGTGAAGTGGGGCTTGCCTGCCCTTGCTGGCTGCCTCTGCTTCCTTAGGGGCGGGAAGGGGCTCATCTGGACCAAGGGTGAGTCTCCCCTCAGTTTCCCCTGAAGGATCTTCTGTCGCTTTTGCCTTTTCCCTACATGTTCCCTCTGTTAAAATTCCCCCCACACACACACACACTTATTTTCGGGCGGATAGATTTCGTGTCTGAGCATTCTCACATGATGGTGGATCTTTCCCCCTAAAAACAGTTAAAAAAGAAAAAACAATATATCCTCCTGCAAGAACTTTTCTGCTTCCGATTACCCCCATGCTTAAAAGTTGCAAAGGAAACACGGAAGCAGGGAAGCGCCTGCCCAGCTCCGGAGCTCCACACCATTTTTTTTCAGAGGGGAATCTGACTCGAGTATAAGCCGAGGGGTTTTTTTCCAGCACAAAAAATGGGCTGAAAAACTCGGCTTATACTCGAGTATATACGGTAGCCTCATTTAAAACTGTGTTAACAGAATACAATTCCCAAATATAGGATGGGGTACTTATAAAAGTTCTTACTTGTTTTTCACTTTGGCTGCATAGATTTTGTTTTTTTCAACAGAAACAGCTCCATCTTCTGCTGTGTTATAGTATAGAAGCATCTCTTCCATCAGCATTTCTAACTTGTGTATCTCTTGCCAGGACTGGAGGATAAAGTAACCTGGGTGGCATGCCAACGCAACAAAAACATCCATCTGTTCCCGGGACTGGACAAGTGGCAGGGTTGGTGGCATATTCACAGTGGTTTCCACCTTGCGGGATTCCAGAATATGAGGAACTGTATCTGTAGAGCTCTGCTTGGGCCCTAAGCTTGACTGCATTGGTAAATCCGTTTCCCTTCTTCCAGGGAGATTACTGAGAGAGACACTCAGAAAAACATCCTTCTGATGCTTCCACAAGTCAGCACTGGTGATCTGCCTATTTATACTGCGATCAGGGTCTGGAAAATTCTTTGGTGTAAACAGATAGATGTGTGCAATTTGGTTATCCAGTTTAACCACCTTATTGAGAAAGAGAGAGAGAGAATATTGCAATGACCACAAATTACGTCTTCATCAGAACAATAACATAGAGAGCTTTAATTCAAAAAACGTTGTACCAGCATTATGTTGACAAGTGATTAAGATAATATCAAGTAAACATATAAACAAATTCAAGAGGGGTGATATATTAGTTGTGTTCCAATATCTAAGGGGCTACCACAAAGAAGAAGGGGTCAACCAATTTTCCAAAGCACCTGAAGGCAAGACAAGCAACAATGAATGGAAACTAATCGAGAGAAACAACCTATAACTAAGGAGAAATTTCCTGACAGTTTGAACAATTAACCAATTAAGTTAATTGTTCAAACTGTTAAAATTGTTAAAAGTTAACAATTAAGCAAGGAACAACTTGCTTCCAGAAGTTATGGATGCTCCAATATTGGAGGTTTTAAAGATGAGATTGGACAATCATTTTGTCTGCAATGGTATATTGTTTCCTGCTTGAGCAGGGCTAGAACAACTTTCAAGGTTCCTTCCAATTCTGTTATTCTGTTACGAAATGTGGTAGAACCATTGGCTGAAGGAGAGGAGACCCTGAGGGACGGTGGGGTTAAAAGATATTGCAGATTAGAGTGCATTCGAGGAAGTAATGTTTGAGGTCAGTCCCTTATATATCTCCCATTTCCAAGGGGAGATTCTTGTTAACTGGTGATTAACAATAAAGAAACCCATTTGAACCATTCTCGGCACTGTTCTGATAGTTTGCAACTGACAGAATAGTACGGTGGTGGTGTTATACCGAATCACAAAGTTGCTTACATTAAGATACATATAATGCCCACAATCCTTCTGGTGATTATGTTTGGTAGCGCTGCTACAATGTGCAAGAGGGTATTTAAATGCAACTGCCTCTTGCCAGGAAGATTTTACAGACTGTAAATTGTATCAGAGATAATATCAATATTCTGAATTCTTAAATACATCTGGAGAGGCTTTATTTAATAGGTAAAAGCCAAAACTACACTGACACCCACCCCTCTTTAAATTGGAATACCCCAAAAGTACATATATTAAATCCTTCCCATTTGCTTCATTGAGAAGAAATTCACTGAATAATTTTAAAACCTGAGGATAAACAGAAATAATAGATATGCAATCCTCCCTCTTGGATGACTTGCAATATTAGTTATTTTTTTGCAGCACTGAGAATGACTAATCAAATCTTTTGTTATGGTCAATGAAGAGATGTAGGTACAATTCAGCAATAATATTACAGGGAAAAGATGAATAGGATAAAAGTTAGGAGATCAATTTGCAAAAAGGATGAACAAGATAAAAGAAACACAACCATGGAGTACCAGACCTTATTAACCAATGCAAGGCAGCAGTAATTGCAAAAATGCTTAACTGTTAAGTAAGTACAAAACTGTACTACTGAATAAGACTTTAGTAGGTTATTATATTAATATATTTAGATAAATAAAATGTGATGATGAAATACCGAAGTATATACCAAAACAATAAAATTCTACTTAAAATACTAATTACATATTAAAACATTTAATTACTGTATTTTCATTGTTTATTGTTATTGTTTCATTGCTTTTCCATTGTTATTTTACTTTTTTATCATTTACCTTCATGCTGCAGTCAGGACAGTTCAATACGGTATCTCTCAGCCAAAGTACAGCATCTGGGGTCCACATGCTAATATTAAGTGGAAGATCAGCCAAGCAGCATTTTATTGCCTAAATAATATAAAGTTGCAATAGCATTCAAGTTACACATTACAGCAAGATTCATTCTCGGTTAAGCTGCTTGAAACTCTCATGAGGAATGTCTATGGAGATTCTCAGTCATCCAAATCATGGTTGTCCCAAAGATGCTTTTTCAAGAGCCAACTAGTCTTTCTTGCTTTTTCTTTGAACACATTTCATTTCTCTTATCAGCTTGGAATGGCTGAAAGGACTGTGTTGTTCCAAGGCGGCTCCACACCCATTTGCACTACTCAGGTGACCCTGAGGACATAGACAAACCCCCAAGTTGCCTCAGCAACTTTCTAAATACCGTGTTTCTCCAACAATACGGCCTCCACCAATAGGAAGGCCCAGCATGTTTTTGGGCATAAAATCACATTAAGCCCCTCCCCCAAATTTAGGCCTATTTTAAAATATGCAAAATAAGGGGGAAGGCGGGGAGACTTGCCGTTAGGAGACGCCCAGCGGGCAGGAATTCCTCGCCACCAGCCGCTCCTAACAGGCGATCATGGCGAAGCGCGGAGAGCTCCCTACTCCCACCAAACACCTTGCTGCAGACACCTTTGGCACCCGCCGCTGTTGCTTTCCTTCTGCCCATTCCGCCGCCACGTTTGGAGCTGCCGCTTCCGTGTTTGGAGCGCCATCGCCATTTGGAGCTCCAAAGCGGAAGTGGCAGCTCCAAACATGACGGCAGGGCGATCTTTTATTTTGGTCTGCGCGAAGTTCAGAGCGAGCAAGAGAGGGAGACTGCGATGCCTCCATCCGAGATGGCAACCTCACTAGTGGATCACAACGTGGCTGGAAGCCCGAATCGGCGGGATACGATGGCGATCTTTTTGGAGTGAGAGGAAAGGGAGAGAAGAGTTGCGTGGCGTAATTTGCAGGAGGAAGTGGGTGTATCCCATGGCAGGGAGCCCAAGGAAGAAGGGCTGGTAGGCAACGGAGAGCGTCCCGTAGCTCCGGAAGCAGCCTAGAGATGCGCCCGGGAAGAGGCGCAGATGCTGCCTTGTAGTCCCCAAACCAACTCCAAATGCGAACGTGCTCCAAACACGAAGCCGGTCGCTAAAGAGCCAAAAAGCAGCAAGGGCGCCAGGTGGAAAGAACAGGGTCGCGATCACACAGAGATGCCCAAAGAGCAGAGCGCACATAACTAAAGGCGGCGCACGCAGTTGGTTTGGGGACTACAAGGCAGCATCTGCGCCTCTTCCCGGGCGCGTCTCTAGGCTGCTTCCGGAGCTATGGGACGCTCTCTGTTGCCTACCAGCCCTTCTTCCTTGGGCTCCCTGCCGTGGGGTACACCCACTTCCTCCTGCAAATTACGCCTCGCAACTCTTCTCTCCCTTTCCTCTCGCTCCAAAAGATCGCCATCGTATCCCGCCGATTCAGGCTTCCAGCCACGTTGTGATCCACTAGTGAGGTTGCCATCTCGGATGGAGGCATCGCAGTCTCCCTTCTCTTGCTCGCTCTGAACTTCGCGCGGACCAAAATAAAAAGATCGCCCGCCGTCATGTTTGGAGCTGCCACTTCCGCGTTTGGAGCTCCAAATGGCGGCGGCACTCCAAACACGGAAGCGGCAGCTCCAAACGTGGCGGCGGAATGGGCAGAAGGAAAGCAACAGCGGCGGGTGCCAAAGGTGTCTGCAGCAAAGGTGGGAGTAGGGAGCTCTCTGCGCTTGGCCATGATCACCCGTTAGGAGCGGCTGTTGGCGAGTATGCAAGGGGAATTAAGTCACCCCCGAAAAGACGGCCTAGCTGTTTTTTCGGGCTCAAAAAAAAATAAGGCCCGGCCTTATTATGTGAGAAACACGGTAGCAATTGCAATAGCACTTAGATTTATATGTAGCTTCACATTGCTTTCCAACCCTCTCTAAGCAGTTTACAGATTGTCCCCAACAATCTGGGTCCTCATTTTATCAACCTTGGAAGGATGGAAGGCTGAGTAACCTTGAGCCAGTGAGACCCAACTGCCAAACTGCTGGCAGCTGGAAGTCAGCAGAATTAGCTGCAGTACTGCTTTCTAATCACTGTGCTCTAAAATAATGCAAATGACCAGCTGTCTGCAAGGAATATAAATCCTTCCATTCCCCACCATCCAGTCAGAGCTGAAGAAGCTTCTTGGATAACAAGCAAAACATCTTCAAAGATAAAACAAGAAAGTCCAGTTGCCTCTTGAAAAAGCACCTTTGGGTCTCTTGAGAATTAGTAAAGAGATTCTCATACCTGAGGTGGTATTGAGATGATTTCTCGCAGGAATATTGAGGGAATCTCTATCAGCTCCAACACTTTTACAGATGCCACTGTTCCGGTATCCATAAATCGAACATCAAGAGTCCGGCTACTGTGAACACTTATTACCTGAGACAGGGTGGGAGTAATATCAAAATAGCAGACTATTTAACATATAGAAAGATAAGTTGCATAAGCTTGATAAATCACTAATAATGCTTATGGCTGGAACTGTCATTTAAGCCGTCGGACAATGAAGAACTTGCCAACCAATGACTGTAGCTATTGACCCACCTACATCTACAGCAATCTGAATTGTAGGGCAGTGTGCTGCTCCTTCACTTTCCTAATTATTCATTTCGGAGACTCAAAACAATTGTCCTAGATTAGATTTTGGAACTAAGTGGCATCCCAACATGTTGAACAGCAACTCCCAGTTACTAATTAAGATGCCAAATTATGCTGGTCTTTTTTGACTGTGGTGGGAAGCTGTAGTTTAGAAGCATGTTTGCTTCCCAAGGAAAAGATAGGAATTTTCTTTTACTATTTCACTGGTGGGACTAACTTTTATTATTTGTTTCTATACTGATACAAGAAAAGGAGCAATGTTCCATCTCACAATGAGATGGAATTTGGTTCCACCTCAAATTGGCTCAGAAGAACATAGTTAACAAAGCAAAGAAGATCATGGTTGCTTTTAGAAAGAGCCTGCATAGTCATACTTCACTTTGTTATCAAGGCTGCAACTGTGGAGGTGGTCAGTAGTATTAAGTATCTGGGGATGCAGATAACTAGCAATCTGACTTGGTCTCTTCATAGGTTATCTTTAGTGAAGCATGCAAACCAGCATTTGCATTTCCTGCATTGGATGAGGAGAGCGTATCTTTCTCCTTCTGTCCTGGCCACTTTTTATAGATGTACGATTGAGAGCGTTTTAACTGCATCACTGTTTGGTTTCATGGTAGCAGTGCCTCAGATAAAAGGTCCATACGGAGAGTGGTAAGGACAGCCAAGAAGATTATAGGAAGCTCGCTTCCTGTTATTCAGGATACTGTTTATAAGCGCTATATGCTTAGAGTTTAAAATATTGTTAGAGACCCCGCACACACATTTCACAGTTTGCTTCTGTTGTTCCCCTCTGGGAGGAGGTTTTGAAGTATTTCTTGCAGGACTACTAGATTCTGTAACGGCTTTGTTCCTTATGCCATCCATCTTGTAAACTCGCAGGATTCTTTTTTCCCCACCATGTATATGTATACACCCAAACTAGACTGTGATGTTTCTTTGTGTCATTATGTGTGTATTCATCTTAATATATGCTGATTAATGTACATTTAAAGTGACAATAAAGATTCTACTCTGTATAATTTAACCTATAGGCAGGTTAAGGAAACATCACTTATTCTTAAGCCAATGTTCAGTTAAGCTACCCACTTAGAAGATATTAGAGCATAAAACCTCCAATTTTTAGAAAAAAGTTTTTCTTATATGCTTTGTCAGTATTATATTACTTACCTCCACTCTAGCCCATTTTCCTTTATAGTTAAGCAAGCAGATCATGCCACAAAAAGGTAGTGATATAGAATATCCTGTTGCCTGCTGGAATAGAGTTGAAATCAGATTATGTGATGATAGTGGTTACCATGAAATGTAAGATGAATCCATAGTGCTTACATAAATTGCTCACACCCTTAGTATTTACTTGTAATTAATTAACATTATTAACCATCCAAAACGAATGTTGAATGTAATACTACTTCAATGCAAAAACATTAAGCAGCCACAGTCTCACAATATTCAAAGATCAAGGGATTTCTATATTAAACAAATATTCAGGCTTCGTTCAGCATGGGGCATTTATTTTTAACACTGCAAACCTAGCTAGATAATGTGTGTGTGTGCGCGCAAAGAAATACCTACCCTACACTAGTCTGCAAAAATGAGTGATCAATACCTTTGAAATTCTTTACTTGTTTATAAGGAAATTACTAGCAACTGCCCTGGAAATCTTTTAAGACAAAAGCCAATGTTAGACTCACCCTATGGTGAAAATAGTTTTCCAGTTTCTGCGAAATTTCAAGGAGTCTGGTCAGGCCTTTTGATGGCACTTGACAATATAAAGTTCCATCTGAGCAAACATTGGTTACCCGGACATCTGTATACAGTGCATCTACCTACGATGAAAAGTACTTAAGACATTGAATGCCTCTACAAGTTAAAACTTGTTTTATTAAAGTGTTATAAAGAGGTGAAGACAGTACCTGAAGATGGAGTTCAAGTGATTTATCCCGCAGTACCTTCAGACAAGTTGCATTAATGTTGATATCATCATCTCCTGATGTATCATATAGAATAATACGGGGAACATCACTTTTTTCTAGTATTTCAACAGCAAATATCTTGCCACAAGTTTGAGATTCTACCATTTTTACCAAGATTGGATCATCATCGAAGGCCTCTAAACCTATGTTAAGATAATCAAAATATATAATAGCCATTACAAAACAAACTAGAGCTTTTGTGTTTCAAAATGGTTTTAGGACTGTCAATGCTTAGCATAAGGATTGTATTACAACATTGAAAAGAATTCCACCTGTCTATTTTTTTCTTCTGGCCACTTATTGTGCTTTCTTTTTTTTAAAGTGAAGTGCTATAAATATTATGAAAGCTTGGAGTTCCCAGTGTAGTAAAGGCAAGATCAATACCTGCTGAAATCTAAAAATTAGAAAGGCGAGTAAAATCATAGGCTTCTAAAACTTCTGAAATTTTTATTTCCTCCTTGAATGGCGAAAGAATCATAAAAACTATGTGGAACTTAGAATACAACATAAAGAAACCAAATTTACTTTATAGGGAATTCTACCACAGTGTACACAACTCTTTATAATTATTAAACATCAATGGGGTTTCTATAAAGTTGAACTGTCATAAGGATCATGAAATGAATTTTATTTCATTCTAGGATTGTAATTTGTCTAAATTGCTTGCAAACATTATTCAACTATTTTTCTAATCAAAAGGGATCAGCAAATGGACAGCCTATTACCAATTCAGATACTAACCAACATTCATACAATAGAATGTCAGCAATATCATGAAAAGTATCGAAGTCAAATTCTAACTCGTGTCAGCTGGGAACAATGGCTCTGCTATTTTCTTATGTGCAAAATGAATGTGCTGGCATGATTGCCTACTAAGGTAACATGAACTTCTGAAAGGTTTTAAACACATTATCAAACAAAAACCTTTTTAGCCCAGATGAATGCTTTTATTATACAGTTTTTTAAATAAATATAATTGCAAAAAGAGGTCTGTCTTGATCTCTCATTCATTTCAGAGAAAACTAGTCATAAGGTCAGCCCACTCATTGTGTCAATGAGTACAAAATGGCCTTGCCAAATACTATCTTCCAAGTCTGCTGGATTAATATAGTCTATAATCTCTTTCTCCCATTTGTTAATAGGATGCTATGCAAACAGCATTTGTATCTACGGAAAAGAAAAAGGCACATCTTACCAGCTAGTTTACATCTGGAAGCCTGGAATGGCAATCTATAGAACTGCTTGGCTAATTTGTACACTCTGGAATTTTCAATGATTTCATTAAAACCATAATCGATGTAGCATACCTAGAAACACAACAAAGTAAGAGATAACCAGGAATCTTAATTAGTCACAATACAGTTCTTTGCACTTTCCCTGGGATTTGCCTTTCAAATGTGGCTACAACTCCCCTTATCCTCAGCCAGTACACCAAACTGGCTGTTCAAGCTGCAAGCGTATGCTTTACAAACATGAGAATCTATTAAATAAAAGGCCTCAAGTTTTCAGGAGAGGGGTTTTTATTTGTCTTGAAGTTTCCATAGCCTTCTTTCCATCCAAAAAAATTGGAATATTCAGGGATTTTTTTTTGAAGTGTAGTAATTCTTAAATATACTTGACACCATGCTGAGACCAATCCATGCCACTGGAAATATTAAGCCATAAGATATGTAACCAAGTTATTCATATAGATAATTATTTCTATTTACAAGAAAGTTTTAAAATATTCTATTTGTGGGCAAGAGATTTTAGGTACAATAGGGATTGAAGGCCATTATAACTTGTTTCCCTTTCTTCCTTATTCCTGATCTTTCTCTCCCAAGGACCACACAGAAACGGGGACATCTAGATTTATTTTACTTGTGCTTTCCTATATGTTTACCTCCAGCTTCAATCAGGAGAAAGGGACTGGTTAGTATTTGTTGGCATATTAGGAAAACTGCTAAGTGCAGTTCTCAATATGTAGAAGCCACACTGGCAGGATCTGATGGGAACTGTAATGAGAGAGAGAGATGTAGTGGTGAAGGTAATGGACTAGAACTGAAAAGTTCTAACCATGGAAACTCACTGGAGGACTATGACCCAATCATGTTCTCAGACCAACTTCATCCACATGTTGTGGGGCAAAAAGAGAAGAGGAGTAACACAAATACCCACCTTCAGGTTCTGAATGCAAGACAGCATATAAGTGTAATGAATAAAAAACCCACATCCCAAGAATTACAATTTCCCCACAGGTGGGATACTGGTATAAGTAGTAAAAGACAAAATCTCAGTACTATTTCAGAAGCAAGGATTTTAGCAGGAAGGCAAGAACAAACAGTTCTATTGCTATTACCTATGGCTGACTTAATGCCCTTTTGGCCTTAATAGAAATTTTACCAAATTCTTTCATTGGATATTTTTAACCATACAGTCAGAAATACCGATGGGGGCTATAACAATAAAAGAACTGATTAGAATGGAATTTGGGACCAGTATCCATTTTTTATATAATTTTCAGTACAGATACTTTTTGCGCTTGCCTTTATTCTATTGCCCTCTGTTGAAATAATCTTTGCTCGCAGCCAAGCATCTTCTTCTGCAAGTGCAGCAACAAGTTGTCCAACCTTAGGAGACTGGATTTGCGAAACCGAGGCATTCCGACTGTACCAATCTTTCATCTCTTCTTCCATGGATTCCTGGGCACCCGAATAATTTGCGCCTACATACCTATGGATTTCAGTAGGACACAACTTAGTATAAATCAGTTAAGTATGAACAATTGGAGTAGCTGAACTGTTAATACAGGTAGTCTTTGACTTACAACCATCACTTAGTAACCAAGGTTTTACACTGGCACTGAAGAAAGTGACTTATGACTGTCACAGCTTCTCCACAAGTCACATGAAGAACATTTGAGTGTTTGACATATTTACAATGGTTGCAGGGTCTCAGGGTCATGTAATCACCACTTGTAACCTTCCCACCCAGCTTCCAAACAAGCAAAGTCAATGGGGGAAGCTGGATTTGCTGAATGACTACGTGATTCACTTAACAACTACAATGATTCACTAAACAACTGTGGGAAAACTGTTGTGAAATTGGGCATGATTCACTTAACAACTTTGTTTAGCAGAAATTCTGGTCCCGGTTGTGGTTGTATGTTGAGGACTACCTGTAATCTCAAGTTAATGTAACTGGACTTTCGAATGTGTTTACTATGCTTTTTATTATACGAGTTCTTAAATGTATTCATTTTTAAATTAAAACAGTCTCTGATCCCAAAATATATTTAAAACAATACCTTCATTTTCTTATTCTCTTTTAATCCAATTCAGAGTTTAAGATTAATAAAAATAAAAAAATGTATTTTATGTACAGTGCTTTTAGTACTTAATAGAGTTCTTGGTTATCCAAGTCTTTTGACCATAGAGAAAGTAACTTATGAAAACTACACAGTGTAATCTGCTACCAGAAATTAGAAATAAAATGGCAGAGATTTCAGCAGAGGTGTAAGAGAGTAGAGCATTCAGAGGAACAGTGAGTCATTTAAATCTAACTTATTTAAGTTAACTTATCCTACAGAAAAAAGTGGTTGCATGAACTTTTAACACTACTTGCCAAAAAAGAGGTAACTAATGCATCTAATTGGAATTCATATTTAGATGTTACTTGAAGCGAAGACCTTGTTTGTATGTATGTGTGTATTAATCAAATTTAAATAACCACCCATTTCACCAAATGCACCTTACTACACTGATGCTTGCTATAATGATTAGGGAACTGAAAAAAAATCTTAGCAAGGGCAGAAAGATTTACAGCTTCAGGTGTACAGCTACTTATGAAAGCAATTTACCAATGAAGCAAAGAAACAGCATCAAAATAGCACAGAACCCAAAGACGAATTATATACATGACTTGGAGAGAGAGGTGTAATTGAATCAGAGTTACAAAAGGAGTAAACCATGAGTACATTTCCAAAAAGGAAAACAAAGGGAGTTTGACAGGATAGGCAGCAAGAAGTGCTGACAGATGGATCCATAGACATAGAGGAAGCATTCAATCTGTTGCACTTTGATTCTATGCTGAAATTGTGGCAGCCTGGTGACAAAAGCTTGGGGTTTTTATTTATTTTGCTTTGTTTTCAGTTTTTAAAATGCCACAGCATTTAGATAATCTATGGACCAATATGTAATTATTATTTTCAGATTTGGTGATTTATGATGGCCAAATGAAACAACATTTCAAGTTTATGTACTGTATAGTAAAACATATATTACTGCTCAATAAGTATATTTCTCTTTATATACTTTATAATATTGCAAATTTTTCCTGCTACTACAAAAAATTATTAGATTAGTATTCCACTTTTTTTTATAAATAACTCAAGGTAGCAAATGCGTCTAATACTCCTCTGTCCTGTTTGTTCACAACAACCCTGGGAAGTGGGCTGGGCTGAGAATGCGTGACTGGCCCAAAGTCACCCAGCTGGCTTTCATGTCAATGGCTGGATTAGAACTCACAGTCTCCTGGTCTCTGACCAGCACTTTAACCACTACACCAAACTGTTACTCATTCATGGAAATGCTAGATTTCCATTTGCATTCTTTTTCCGCTATCTCCCAAGCTATTCCAAAGGACCTCCCACACAATGTGGAACAGATTTAGGAATTGGGTGGGGGATGTGCGGAGAATTCCAGGATGTTGTGAAAATCCCTTCTAACATCCAAAGAAAGAATCTGTTGGAATAAAGAACTTTCGATAAACAGAGGCAATACACAACAGTATATGCCCAATTGGAAGTGTTCTGAAGGAGATAGTTTTTTTTCCTATTCTTATCTGTGATTTTAAACAACTCCATGCACCAGAGAAACGTGAAAGAGAGGTTTATAAACATACCTAACGACGACGTCATTTGTGGAATACAGGTCCACTACCAACACAGATGGTGATACTTCTTCTGGGATAATTAAAGGAGGCACAGGAACGTGTTCAAAATCATCCCCTTGGGAGTCCTGCTTTGCTTTAGTAGACTGGTGCTCAGCTGGTTTCTGCATGCCTTCACATGTGGAGTTCTTAGCAATAATATTCAGGTCCTTCCCTGGGTGCTGTTTTGGGTTTGCATACAGAATTGCCTTTTTCGGATTTTCGGAAATGTAACTGATTGTACATATATCTGAAAGCAAATCAAGGTTGTCCAAAAGATTCTGAGGCAACGCTGCTTTGTATGTGTCTTCATATACTTTTGGGAGTGCATTAGCCCAAAGACCACTGGAATATTTTGTCAAGATGTCTGAGATATTTTGCTTGAAGTCTCCACGAATGGTAGCAATTTTAGTTTCCACGCCCTGTTTTATTAAAGGAGGCTGAGGATTTCTTTCTTGGCTTGAAACACCCTTTCCTGGATGATGAATTTTCCCAGGAGGGTAGAGAATTATATCTTTTTGACCACCAGAAGATACCTTCTCTGCCTTTGAAAGAACAGAAGCAGCAGCTATTAAAAAAATCAGACTGAATCAAATATTCAAGCTCAACACTACATAAGCTCAATCAAGATCTAGATATCTGCAAGACCATCCTCTCTCTGAGATCTGTTAACCTTTCAGAACTGAAAGAGAAATCTCCTCCCTCCCAATCACCTGGAATGCCATCTGCAGGTAGCCCAGAGTTGCTGGGCCTTCTCAGTTGCTGCCCCCTTTCTCTGGAATAGCATTCCTCTGGATATCCAATAGGCATGCTCTTTGTAAAACGGTTACAGAATTGTTGTAATTTTAGTTATCTCAACATTTCGGTATGTGGGGACATATTTGTTCCCCTCCCGAAGAATAAAACTTTACACCCATTATGCTTTCCCCAATAGCTAAATAATTTTGACATTGTTGTATATTTCTTCTCAAGCTACTGTTGTTTAGAGCAGGGGTGTCAAACTCACGTCATCACAGTGGTGTCGTATGATATATTGGGACTTTTCCCTCCTTCGCTAAACTGGGCGTGGCTGGGGCCAGCATGTAAGGCATCTGGCCCAAAGGCCGTGGGTTTGACTGCCATGGTTTAGAGGTTTAACATGCTGAGTCTTGGAACAGCATGTAAGCCTAATATATAAACTTGTGAGCAAAGATTGCCCAGATTTTGGAAGAAATTCTTACCTCTTTTTCTTATGTTCAGGTAAATCTTTCCAACACAAATTACTTATTTTGATTGACTGAATGTCTTATTTTTCATATAGCTATGGCAATTAATTACAACCATGATCCCTACAGGTACTGGACTGCAACTCTCATAATTACCAACTGATGTGCTCAAATGCCATTCTGTCTAGGAATTTGGGAAATCAAAAGACAACACATCTGAGAGCATCAGGCTATGCAAATCAGTCCTCGATATCACTGATTTTTAATGGGTATTTTAAAACTGGGCTAATCCTGTAAACACACATTTGGAAATAAGTTTACGTTTAAAATAAATTGGGAAAGTCCCAGTGGACTATGCATGTGAGAATGCAACCTTCAAGTTACAGCATATTCAAACAGACTGTTAACACAAAAAATTAACATAACTCTTAAAATGATTTCCCAAATTGATAATGCAAGGATGTACATTTCAAGACAAATAGCTTTTCCAAATATAGCATGTTCCCATCTACACATGCTTGTTCTTTATGGTGCTTTTAATCCAGGCCTAGCTAGAAACATAACCTAAAATCGTTTGTTTTCCCTTTGATCTGAAAAGTTAATGCTGCCCAGGGATACCAATTTTCTACCGTCCCTCCAATCATATGCACAGTTATTAAATAACTATATTTAAGGTGGAAATTCTCTCTAAATCCATTTCAAAGAATTTCCATTGAATCATGTGTGGTTTACCTTGGAGCAAACATACAAAAAGATTTTGCCTGAGGAATCATGTTGTTTGACAGAATTTTACAAAATCTTCATACTTTTGAGAATTAAGAACACTGCTGAGGTCAGATGAGAGGCATATACAGGAGCACATGAGATACAGAAGTTAAGTTGATGATTTTACTAAGGTATAGTGATACTTCTAGGATTCTAAAACATGAGATCACCCGCTATAAATTCATCAGGAAGCCCTCAACAACTATCTTATTCAATTAAGAATGGAATTACCGAATTATCTAAATAAAAAAATATACTTTTTAGATGGATCATTCCAGAGGGCATCTTAGTAATATGGAAGGAGAAAAGGGTTGAGAATAGATAGTCTGACTAAAGCTCAAGAATTTTTTGATCAAATAGGAGGAATAGAAGAAGAATCGAGCAGCAGAGATGATCACGAGACCTCGAGTCAAGAAGAATTACAACTTAGAAGCAGGGGGAGAGATAGGGAGAAGGAGAGGGAAGGAGGTGAAGAGATACTTGGAAGAGAAGAAATAGGGGTGAGGACTAGAAGTCAAACGATGAGTAAAAAATATGGAGGGATAGAAGTAAGAAGAGAAATGGATAAAGGAATGAATATCTATAAATATTAATGGGTTAAATGATCCAGTTGAGAGGAAAAAGAGTATTTTTAAGTTAGAAAAACAAAGAGCTGATATGATTTGTATTCAAGAGGTTCATATTAAGACAGGTGACCAAGGATATTTAGTGAATAAAAAACTGGGGAAAATGTATTCAGCGTTGGCGGAAGAGAAAAAAAGAGGGGTAGTACTATATATAAAAAAGGACATAGACTAAAAATTGATTTATAAAGATGAATTGGGAAGAATAGTAATGGTAGAGTTGGTAATACAAAATAAAAAGACATTATTAGTGTCTTTTTAGCCCCCAATAAAAATCAAAGTGAATTTTACAAAATTTTATATGAGAAATTAATAGAATTTGGTAACTCAAGAATTTGTATCATAGGAGATTACAACGCAATAACAAACAATAGTCAAGATTATGCCTGTGAACAAAGACAATATAAGAAATGGAATACATTGCCTAAGAAATTTCTAGAGATGGTTGAAGAATTAGAACTTGTGGGTGTGCGGAGGAAGAGAAACCCAGGAATATTTCTACTCACTTTCTACTCCAGCCCACACAAATCATGGTCCAGGATAGATATGGCTTGGGTAAATAGCGAGTTATGCAAGGAGATTCAGGATATAAAGATTTTGGCTAATACGTGGGCAGATCATAATCCGGTACAGATAATATGGAAAAATAGTCTCTATAAAAAAGGTAGCTGGACACTCAATTCACAACTATTGAAGGAGGAAGAATATATTCAAAAAGTTAGGGAAGAACTGACCAGTTTTTTAAAAATTTAATAAGAAACAGGAATCTATGGATATTTAAGGGGAATATCAATAGCTTTTACAGCAAATAGAAATAAGGAAAGAGAGGGAAAGCGGAAAGCTCTAATAAAAAGAATAGAGAAAATGGAAAATAAGCAAATGGAAACCCCGAGGGATGACAAATTAGAAATGAATTAGCACTAGTTAAACATGAAATGAATATTTTAGACCAAGAGGAATTAACTAAAAATTATTATATACAAAACAAAGTTATTTTGAGCATGCAAATAAATCCGGTAGGTGGCTGGCATTAAGAAAAGAAAACCAGAAAAGAACGATATATCAATTAGAGGATAAAAATGGAATAATAGAGACAGACCTGGAGAAAAAAAAAGGAAATCGCAAGAGAATATTTTGAGGATCCTTATAAACAAGAGGAAGTTGACTTAAATAAAATAGAAGAGTATTTGAAAGAAGGAATTTTGTACCCTTTATTGGATGATAAAAAAGAGCTGCTTAATAAAGTGATAACTTTAGATGAATTAAAGGCGGCAATTCAAAAACAAAAAAGAAACAAAACACCAGGGCCAGATAGGTTACCAAATGAATTATATAAAGAGATAAGTGCCACACTAGAGAACATGCTATTAGAAGTCTGCAATGAGGTATTACTGGAAGCTAAAATTCCAGAATCATGGAAGGAAGCTTACATAACATTGATTCCGAAAGAGGGTGCAGATGTCAACCAAATAAAGAATTATAGACCAATATCTCTTTTAAATTCAGATTATAAAATTTTTATGGCGATAATGGTGGAAAGATTAAAGAAAGCATTTAGCAACAACATTCATTCGGATCAAAACGGCTTTCTTCCCATGAGGTAGATAAGATATAATACAAGAATAATAATAGACATATTAGAATATTATGAAAAACATCCAGGAAACCAAGTGGCCTTGGTCTTCCTGGACGCGCAAAAGGCTTTCAATAACTTAAATTGGGACTTTATGAAGAAGCAGATTAACTTGATGGGCTTTGGAGGTAATTTTGTAAAAATGTTAAATGCAATTTATGCTACGCAAAAGGCTAACATATTATTAAATGGAGAAATTACTAAATCATTAAAGATAAGGGTGTCAGACAGAGATGCCCTCTTTCACCTCTGCTTTTCATAACAATTCTAGAAACTGTTTTGGACAGAATTAGATCAAATAAAGAAATTAAAGGAACCAAAATTAAAAGTCAAGAGTATAAATTACAGGCCTTCGCAGATGATATGGTTTTTGTTATAGAAGACCCAATAGACTCAGGACCAGCTTTATTAAATGAAATAGATAAATTCGGTAAATTAGCAGGATTAAAAATTAATAAGGAAAAAACTAAAATGCTCGTTAAAAATTTGCCAAATAGCAAACAAAAAAAATCGGAAGAAAAGATGGGATTACAAATTGTAAATAAGATCAAATATTTAGGCATCTGGTTAAGAGCTAGATCATTAAATCTGCGGGAGGACAACTACACCCAATTACTGAAAAAGATTGAAAAGGATTTGGAAAATTGGAATAAGATGCAAATATCATTATTAGGCAGAATAGCAACAATCAAAATGAATGTTTTACCCAAAATATTATATCTATTTCAAACAATTCCGATATTATTGGATAAAAAATTCTTCAAAGAATTAGATAAAATTGTGATGAAATTTATCTGGGCAAAGAAAAAAACGAGAATAAAAAATATATATTTGCAAGATAACAAAAGCAGAGGTGGATTTGGACTCCCTGCCTGGGAGATCTGTTATAAAGCGGCGGCATTAGTATGGATAAAAGATTGGATCAATTTGAGGAACAATAGAATTCTAAAATTGGAGGGCCACGACTTACAATTAGGGTGGCAACGCAGTTTTGTGGAACCAGAATAGCCAAAACAATCTATACTTTGCTAGACCTGTATTCCGAAAGTCACTAATTAAAATTTGGGCTGACATTAGAAGAAATCATTGTACCAAAATTCCGAAATGGTTTTCAACGATGGAGGCAATGTTCCACTTAAATATGATGGATATTAGTAAAAAACTGAAGTACCATCAAATATTAGATAAAGAGGGAAGAATTAAAACGATACAGGAACTTGAAGCACTAGGGATAGTGATTGATAATTGGTCACACTTCCAAGTAAAATTGAGATATAATAAAGACGTAAAGGAATATGGAATTGAGGCAAAAGATACGCATTTAGACAAAATACTCTCAAAGTCCTGAGAAAGGGTTTATTTCTAAACTATACAATATATATAATAATATAATATAAAATATAATATAAAATATAATATAAATATAGAATAGATAGATAGATATAATATAATATAATAATATAACATAATAATATAATAATATAATATAATATAATATAATATAATATAATATAATATAATATAATATAATATAATATAATATAATATAATATAATATAATATAATATAAATGTATGTATGTATGTATATTAGAACATGAAATGGCTGAGAGAATCTATGTTAGCCTGGAAAAAAAAAATTGGTCACAGTATAGATCTGGATGACTGGGAAGAAATCTGGCAAAAAAATCTTGTATTAACTAGATCAGTGGCACATAAGGGGAATTTGTACAAAATGATACAAAGATGGCATCTGGCACCCTCTAGACTGGCCAAAATATTTCCGACAGCAAACCCATGCTGTTAGAAATGCAAAGGGAAATTTGGTACTTATGTCCATTTATGGTGGACCTGCCCAGAGACAAAGAAATATTGGTTAAAAATAAGAGTGGATAGAAGAAATTATAGAGTGTGGGCTGGAGTGGAAACCTGAACTGTTCTTGTTGGGAATGATTAAAGGGGATTATACCCCTAAAGTAAGATATCTGACCATCCACTTATTGACAGCGGCACGGATTTGTTTAGCACAATATTGGAAGAATCCAAATGTACCACTGATACATATTACTATTCAAATTATTATAGGATATAGGACAGATTATTATAGGATATAGGACAAATGGTACAACTGGGTAGACCGTAAAGGGAAAACACATAAATGAACCCTAGAAACAAATTATATGCAACTATCTTTATGAAATGTACAAGAATAACAAAGGTGTTAAATATTTTTTCTTCTACATTACTAGCATTTTATATTCACTATATTTTTTATTTACTATTCAAAAAGTATGAATTTATTATTAATTAATAGTTATAAGCCAACGAGAAGATTAGTAAAGCATTGCAAGTTATGTAGTGATTAAGATTTGATAGTTAATGGAAATGTGAGAAGTATGAGTAATGATTATCAGGACGTATCAAATTCGATATCAAATGTAAAGAGGAATGTGTTATGTATACACTATTGGTTTTGTATTTTCAAATTTGTATGTTTTTAATTCTTGTAAATAAAGTTCATTTTAAAATGTTAAAAAAAAAGAATGGAATTACCAGTGTTTATATTCCTATAGACAAGCTTCAACACTTTGATAATCCTAATTCAAATGAGGCTATCTAGACTTTTACAAGCTGATTTTAAATTCTGGTTGCCAAGTAAACCATCTTAAAGATTTTTATTTGAAAAATTTAAACATACATTCAAATCAGAAAATTAATTTTATTTTCTCTGATAAAGTTAGCACCTACCACACAAACATGTGGCCAGTATTCAAATTGTGCCAGCAAAGTTGTATTAAAATCTTCATTATATGCCTCTCTGTACAAGTGTGGTATCTTCGATAACCATATTCCAGTTTTGAATTGATTTATTATGTCCTTTATTCTTTTTTGAATCTCATTTATATCAGTATTTGAGTTGCGAGGGGGGACTGGTTGCATTAATTGTCTTGGTTCTTTTACATTTTCTGCAAAAGCAAAAACATATTCTTGAGTAAATATAGTTTGAAAGTAACAATAATCAAAACTATTAATAGTATAAAATATGCCAGAGTGTGTTCTATTTAATAAGCCACAATTAAACCAAGGCTTAATTCATCACCCAAGTATTGTAGTAATTACATTTTCTTTGTGAGAAGGGAAGATTCAGAAATCTTTAAATTCAAAAACTGCAACTTTAAAAAAGTTAAAAGCTTATGTAAATATTCAAATAAATACAAATAATGAATTTTCTTTCACCTGTTAAGATACTAGCACAAAGAACCATTATGTTGCAAACTTTAAAGCAAAGTTGGCTGTTGATGTTTGCATATAGATCCATTAATACAGTCAACTGTCATAATAGTTGTGTCTTCCCTGACATAGCACAAGTTCTGTTTTTAGGTGCTAAGAGGAATGAATGTGTTGGTGCTGCTGAATTACTTCAGGTATGCTTCCCCTACAATTCTGTTTTGAAGTTAAGCTCATTATTCTAAATTTAACATAAATGTAACAAAACAGAAAGTAGGGGAATGTATAAATACTACCAATCAATGCAAACACAAATTCCAAACTGATCATAGAACAATGCAACCACTTTATTTTCACCTGCAAAACTTTCAGGTCAGTTTAAATTGTGAAAGTAAATTCAGTTTGATACATTAACACATTTTCATCCGTACTCATAGATAATAGGGCTTTATTTTATTTTTCATAAAATGTGTAAGACTATAGGCCATTAATGCAGAATTCCTTTGCCTCAGAGTATTGCATGAATATAGTAATTGTGATGTCATGGCTCAGAATAATGTATAAACTTTGGTTTGCCTATCTAACTTAGAACTATAGTCTTAGAGGACTTGCCCATCAGCAAATACCTTTTTTTGATATATCGTTACCTAGATAAAGCATGAATGAGAACTACATGTTGACTCTAATAACATACCACTGATGTCCAAAGGCACATTTCTTGTCAAATGAACTTGAAGCTCCTTCTGAAACCTTGGTGGAACCACAAGTCTTCTCTCAGGCCTAAAAAGCAAAGACTCAGGTTTTCATTTTTAAAAAAACTGCAGCTAAACAATCAATATACTATATAGACTCTATACCCGCGTTCTTGTTTTCAGGTGCTATGGCTGTTAAGTTACTACATAAGAGGGCCAATTTGTTTTCAGAAAGTCCTTTTCTGTAAGATCAACTACCACGGAATCCTCTATCTGTGCAGACCTCACTGGCTTCCATCATCAGAAAACACGACAGTTCTTCGGGCTTTCAGGATAAGATTTTCATGAACCTCCTTATCCTTGCATGGTTCAGTGACTCAGCAACACACTCAGAAAATAAGCCAAGAAAACTCTGTTGCTTGTCTTTGCAGAAACAGAACTATCCTAAAAACCCAGGAACTCCAATCTCTAGTAAATTAGGGAAAAAAACTAGAAGGGGGGGGGGATTGTGGCCATTGGCAGAGCATTATACAGTTGTTAAGTAAATTTTGCTCCATTTTATGAACTTTCTTGCCACAGCTGTTAAGTGAATCACTGCAATTGTTAAGTTAGTAACAGTTGTAAAATGAACCTGGCTTCCCCACTGATTTTGCTTGTCAGAAGATTGCAATCACATGACCCCAGGAATGTTACATACTGCAAGTATAAAAAACATGAGCCAATTTATATATTACTGGTACACAATAGCTAAAATATCAGGTCTATCATGGTTGGGCAATATTTGAGGGATCATGAGCCACTATTCAGTCTCTCAATCTTCTGTAATATTACAGAAAATAGTTAATATTGGGTGATCTCTTATTTTGAAAATATAAGGGCTAGCATTTTTAAAAATATACCACATTAATGCAAGTCTCATTTATATAACCACAGGATTTCGTATTTTCATAGATGGGATCACTAATCATGGCTATTTCCATTGGCCCTACAATTCTTAGCTTAATCTAGAATTTACAAAACACTTAACAGAAAATACTTCAATTCCATGCAAATCTACAACTGGGTAATATTTATTAGGTTCAATCAAAACTGTATCAATTTTGTGTTCAATTTCAGTTGGTCCCAATATCCCCCAAACTGTTTTATTTCCTTCCCAGGACCCAATAAAGATATAACTGACTTAAATTGCCTGTTCTCTTGTGCATACCATCCTAAAACAGTGACTATATTTGGCCTTTGGGCATCTACTTTTTTTTTCCTTCTACTTAATTCTCACTTTCCTGTTTTGCTCAATATAGAGCTTGATGGAGAGTTTTGGAGAAGTTCAGATTTTTTTCTGAACCAACAACATATCTTGTTCTTTTAAGTTTGTTGTACAGCAAAGCATTTCATTATAGGCTGCTTCCCAATGCTAGACGCCTTCCCCTACTAGACGCCTATTTCCTAGAGTCATTTCAGGCAAGTTGGGAAAGAGAATATCTAGAATTATAGTTGCTAACTGTCTACAGCTACGTTTGTGTTTATATGGGAAAAAGGGGAAATAATGGACTAACCTAGTATGGAAAACAGAGTATATTTTTAACAGAGGTATACAGAATATTTTGTATTTGAAACAGGGTGTTCCATGTTTTCTTACATAATCCCTCTTCTTCTTTATTAAAAACAGCTATGGTGGAGCAGTGGTTAGAATGCAATACTGCAAGCTAACTCACTGCTCACTCCAGGAATTTGATCCTGACTGACTCAAGGTTGACTCAGCCTTCCATCTTTCTGTAAAATGAGGGCCCAGACTGTTGGGGGGAATATGCAGACTCTGTAAACCAAGGGTCTTCAAACTTGGCAAGTTTAAGACTTGTGGACTTTAACTCCCAGAACTCCTGAGCTAACATGACTGGAGGATGGCTTCTGGGAGTTGAAGTCCACAAGTTTTAAAGCTGTCAAGTTTGAAGACCCCTGCTGTAAACATTTAGAGTGGGCTGTAAAGCACTGTGAAGCTGTATATAAGCCTAAGTGCTATTGCTATTACTATTTCTTTTCATGTCTAAATCACAATGAATTTGGGAGATACATTCTCCACCTAAATTAACTCCTCTGTAAAGGAATTAACAGCTGATTTGGAGAAGTTATGACAGAGACTTTAAAGGAGGAAGAAATCTGTTGTAAAGAAGGAACTTGAACAAGACATTACAGAGTTCAAAAATAGAAGGAAGCATGAGAAAAAAACCCAAAGTACCCTGCCTTGATTTTAATATATGTACAACAGTGACCTGAGATAAAATGGAGGCCTTTAAAATTCTACTAATGTACCCTACAACAATAAACTAACATTCATATAATTATTGTGGTGTTTGTTTCTTGATCTGGCCCACCTCAAAGAGCTGACACTCTCAACTAAAAAGGACTCACAATAATACTAATATATTAGTTTGAAAGCACCATTTTCCTAAAAGCGTAATAGGAGGATTAACAAGGCAATATGAACTAGTCTGAAAAATCCAGTCACAACAGTCCTTGCTGGTCTATCTGTATTATCATTTGATGATCTACAACATCAGCAAACAATACATGGAGAAGTGATGGCACAGCAGCTGAGCTTGTCAATTTTGATTTTTTAGAATGTGAAAGGGGGAAGGGGACAATACTACCAGATCACTAAATATCTGGCATAAAGCTTTTTCTTATAATTGAAATCTACGCAGAATTACAAAACGGGACCTAACAGTTCAGTTTTGACTAACTTTAAAAATGGACTATTGCCCATTTTGAAATCACAGTACTATTTTAGATATATGGAAATTATTTCCCCTCTTCAATAGATTATTCAAGCAGTATAACAACTAAAGGAAATTGGTACAGAGTTTTACCTTCAGTACAGCTATTCATATCTAACATATTAAATTTCTCCTAATATTGTAGAAAGAATCCCCAGAAGCTAATTTTTTGTTTCGAGTTTAGATACATAGTTTAAATTTTATGAAGGCAAATATAGATTATGTGGTTTAGAAATATAGTTTATAAACAAAAGTCTATCGAACAGCTCTCTACACTTAGAATGAAAAATAGTAATTTAAAAGCAAATACGTAAGCTCAATTTACTTTAAATATATAAATACATTGTACAAGTAGTTGTTGATTTACACATAGTTGCTTAATGACTGTTCAAAGTTATGATGGATCTCCACAATTATTGCCCCCCTGTCACATGGTCATATTTTGAGCATTTGGCAACTAGCCCAAAATTATGGTGGTTTTCAGCACCCTACAGAAAGGAAAGGAACAGGCAAAGCTAAGGGGGTAGAGTTAAGTGTCATCAGCTTAGTGTTATTACGTTCCCACAAATGGTCCAAGTCCAAACTCTCTTGAATTCCATTGACCCTTTTTTAGTACTGAACTTTAGTTGATTAGATTCTTGTGTATAGACTTGAATAACCTGTGGTGCAACATAACATATAATCCTGATCCTTTGCACTTAACAGAGTCACATGACCATGATTTATGTTTTTTACTGGAAGTTGGCATTACTTCTGGTTCCTGGCCAAAAAGAAAGCCCACTGGATACAATGGGTCTGTTTAATGGCACATAGTGTTTGTTTGACAATAGTTATAAAACAGTTCATAAAATCAGACTGGTGACATGGTAACCATTTAATGACAAATAGGACTTACTATTGTAATTCTAAGTTCAATTATAGTCATAAATTGAGGACTTACATGTATGCGGTTAGAACTTAAGGCTACATTCTTTACTATTAATGCCTTCACTTCAGTAGCTCTAGAAATAGTCCTATCCTATGTTATCTAACATAATTACATTTGAAATTAACATTAATAAAACCATACTATATTTAAATAATTGGAATAATAATACTTGCTTATGAATAAATATGAAGAAACATTGACTGCAGGCTATCACTTTATAATCAGTTATCTATTTTGCTAGCATAACTCAACCTTATTTCTCTATGGGCCTTTCAGATTGTGTGTATGTACGTATAGATGAGCCGTTAAGAGAAGTTTGATTGTTGGCCACTGCCTGAACAAGTCCCTGCAGTTTTCTTGGCAATGTTATTCAAAGCAGTTTGCTACTGCCCCCTTCCTAGGGATGAGAGAGAGCGAGAAACTGGCCCTAAGTATCCCAGCTGCCTTCATGCTTAAGGCAGGGCTAGAACAGTCTCATTTTTAATCTGGTGCCTCAACCACTGTACCAATCTGGCTCACTTATCAGATTATAAGAAATTTTAAACCAGAACACTGAAAATTAAAGGCCTGTATAAATTAGGAAGTTCCTCTACTTTTCCACATTTCTTTCTTGACTATGTATGTCTAATGTTAACATCCATTTATTTTCTCTGATGGAGATATATGAAGACAGTGAAAAGTGGAGCAATTCATGCATTACACTAAAACATTGCCATCCAAGTATTACCCCTTTATGGAAACATAGAAAATTGATGGCAGAAAAAAACCCTAGTAATCCATCCAGTGTGCCCTTTGGATTTATTTTGTTTTCTTTTAATCAATTTAATTACTTTTAATTATTATTTTTATATTTGTTTTCATTTTTAATTTTTTGTCCAATGATGGATGTTTGTTTATCCCAAGGATGTTTGAACTCATTTGTTTTCTGACTTCCTACTCTCCAGTGGAAAACAAGGAATGTTATTGGTCTATAATTCCTATAATGCTTTCACTTATCATTGAAGTTTATATTTGGAATACCTGCTTATACCATTAAATAGCAATTTCATGTTAAGTATACAGAATTCTAAAATATCACTTCCACCGCCATTGACAAGTTTTCTAACCTGTTCACCATGGTCACGTGTCCTTGTATTAAAACTTCATTAGGTACAGCCATCCCAAATTCAGTGGATAAAGGATATGATGTAAGGTTCATACTAGGATTCACAACTGTTTGATTTCCCTTGCCTCTCAGCAGTGGGACTGTACCCCTCGTAGCCTCTTCTGAAAAACTCATGAACCCAGGTTTTCTTAGAGTGTCCTTTGGTTTGCCTAAAATACAACAAAAATCAACTCATTCTAAGCCTTGTTTTCTTTTTTACCTATGACTATGAAGTATTTCTGTAGAAGTTATTTCTTTACCTGAAGCTGAGAATCTGATAAGTACATTTTACATAAACACTTGATATCTAAAATGTAGAATTAATTTTAATGTTATTAGCTTATATCAGGATTCTGTAATTTCTTTCAGCTTGGGTGATCTCTCTCTTTCCCCCTCTCCCACACAGAGACAGACACAGACAGAGTATTCAATAGGCTACAAAGAGCAAGTCCAAGTAACACAATGATGTCACCAAGTGAGCAAAGTCGAAGCACTTTGACCCTTGTGGTGTATGTCCGACAGAAATAAACATCCAATATATCTTTATTTTGGTAAAGGTAAAAGTTTGCTGTTTTGAAAAATGCCAGTTTGTCACAGATAAAAATTCATGGACAGGGCAAGAATGCATGCAGTCCATGAGCTTATAGGATAGTCATTTTGAAAGAAATATATCCAGTTGTTTCAGAAATCTGTATTTTACAAAATAACCAAATACTGAAGAATGCACTTTTATATCAACTTAATGGATTATGAAGTATCATGGGATTATGAAATTAGAGGCTGAATTACAAAATAGATTATGGCATTATAGGCACAGATCTTCCTTTTCTTTCCAACATTAGCATCTTTACCATGCAGCTGTGAGGGGCGCGCGTAAACTGTCCAAGCGTAAGCACAGTTCACTGCAGTCAGCAGAAATGCCACACTAGAAAAGCTCTGCCATGATTAGCAAGTAGCTAATTCATTCAGTGTGCTCTAGCATGATGTTTTGCAACTGACAAGCTTACCTATTGAGGCGAGGGGGGTTGTATTTTTCAGCCTCATCTGGCAATTCACTTGCCGTTTTGATTTTTTTTTTGAAGTTCTCTGGCAGGCTACAAGCTTAGCAATTCTTGCAGTCTCCTGGCAAACAACAGCATGGCAAGTTACCTACGTCAGGTGGAAAGAAACATAGATGGATTATGTATTAATAAGTTTATATATTCCTAATTATGGGAGATACTTGTTTGTATACTTTATGAAGCCATTTCAAACTTTCTTATCATTGGCTCGGACTGCGCTAAAAAGCAAGCTTAACTTATACCTACACATCTGCCACAACTCTACAGATTATGGTAATGTTAATTTCCAGAAAAGAAAATATGGGACATTATTAGGTACTATGCTCTCCAGTGCCATTTAGAAACATTGCTTTCAGCCTATAGATCATACAATTGGTGCTTTTTAAAAAAATGGCAATCAGATAGGTTACACTGGAGATTGGCATGAATGTTGTCTTTTTGTATCTGTATGGGTACTTTTTGTGGGTTTGGCTGACCTCCACAACCCAGTATAGTATTAACTTTTTGGTTTATCATGAAGCCCTGGAGGCAAACAAACGTTTCTGAGGCTGCAAGAGCTGCTGGAGGCCACAAAGAGAGGGGAAAAGATTGGCGATGAAATCAAGGAGCTGGCATGAAACCCACTGGCTACTTTGGATTGGGCAGCCCTTCCCCCCTCTGAAGTTGGTACAAAAGCTGGGGTCTTCCTGGCCTCACAACTCCTGCAAGAAAAGCAGGTGTGAATAAGAAAGACTTTGCATAATTTCATCTGGTGCATCTTTTGCACCCTTTTCCTAGATCAGTCCTTCAGTCAATAGTGTCCTAGTCTACCTGTGGCTTCTTTACTGTAATGTTCTCTACATGGAACCGTCTTTGAATAGCAAAGGTTCAATATATTTCAGAATGTGACGGTGTGAGCAGCAAAAGACATGCCTCAGTATACCTGTGTAACATTTTGGGTTCATGAGCTACAGTGGTTGCCCTTTTTTTTCTGGGTGGCGTTCAAGGTATTGGTTGCTGTCTATAAAGCCCCATCCAGCACAGGGCCAGGTTACTTGAGGGACTGTCTCCCACAATAATCTGCCCAGCCAATCTGATTCTACAGGGTTGGCATTCCCTAGGTGCCTTTGAATAAATAATGCCATCTATCAGGGCTATGGAAGCACACCTTCTCTGTAGCAGGACCTGCATTCTGGAAAGAGGTCTAACCAAGATCTGGATGCTGTTGTTTAAAAGAGCCAAAAAAACCTGGCTCTTCACCCAGGCCTGGGGCAAGGGAGTGCACTTGCCATATTTAATGTTTTATTAATTTTATTGTAATTTGATTGTTGGGAATGACCCAGTCACTCAGAGTCAGATGGTATGCAAGTTTAAAATGTTATTTGTTACCTTTAAAACATGTACATTTCCTCAAGTTTGGGGGCAGTGCTCAAAAAATTTAGACGGATCTTTGTATATGTATTACAAATAAAATAAAGACTACAGTACATAGTTATCCCACCATGTGAACTATACAAGGACAGTCATTAAGTATGTACAAATACCTGGATATAGGCTTTGTTTTGTGTTAAAATAATCACAATACAGCTCTAACAAGTTTCCATTTGTGGAATGTTTAGAGTTATTGCACATTACATACAGCTTAATTATAAAGAAAAGGTATCTCACCTCACCACTTCTGCTACATTCAATTCTGACAACTCCAGGAATGCTCTTCAAATATCCCTCTAATGTAGCATGTCCCAGCTGCTTAAAAGGAATCCAATCTCCAGTTAAAGATTTATATTCCCCTTGCAAATAGGAAAAGGGCACTCCACTTTTATGAGACTGGAGAACAGCTCGAAGCATTTTTGCTACTAGATCTGCTTCCTGCATCTTTATCTGCAATAGAAATACACTTGAATTTTACATGGAAATTTGGCAAGCATTGTGAGAGTTTGAAGCATTAATATGCAAGAAATTCAGTGGTAGTATATTCAGAATTTAAAACTAAATATCCCATCACACTAGGGAGATGGGTTAATTATTTTGTAATAACAAAGCACCCCAAAATAAAAAGATTGTGCAGGACTGTTGAAAAGAATACCTTGCATTTATCAGCTTCTGAAGGAAAAAATAGAAATGTAACAAGTGAAAGCAATAATAGTTTTCCTAAAATACAAACTATCCATGCTTAGAACCATTTTCCCCCATAGAAAAATATATAGGAGATAAAATTTATAATTTTTGAAGTATGATACAAAAATATCTTCTTTAAAAAGCCAATAGATATTGTTTATCTTGTTGAGGTAGAACCATAAACATAAATCAAATCTTTAATCTCCTAAACTATACAGGTGGAGTAAACTTTTTTTAAGCTCCTACTCCTAGTCAAATTTCCCTTTTTTATATAAAGCTGCATTCATATCCATCATACACCATAAAGGACTATATAAACTATAGCACTCTTTTAAAATGAGTTCCTATCACAGGAAGTCCAGAGTTCTTCCCTGAAATATTTTATGGGCAATATGGGCCAAGTTTTCATTACATTATTCTATCCTCTTGGAATGGAGTACACAAAATATAAGAAATAAATGAATCCCTTTCAACAACTAAAATAACCAGAGAATAAACAATCATTGGAATAGTCCATTTATCAAAAAAAGAACTTTTGACTTGGGAAAATTGAAAGAAAATGCATAATACCCATTAGAGATTTAGCAGGCATTTTACTTGATAGTCATTTGAAAAGCAGAAAAAAGCACTTCTGCATTCCACCAAATGCTACCAGCTTTCAGTACATTTCTGCAGCCAATCTTCCCATGTATCGTTATTATATCAGCCCCACTATTGTGCGTATCAGAAAGACAAAATGTTTCCTTTACTGTTCTTTTAAAATATAGAATATCCTCAAAAATAACTTCCACATGTAGAAGAGTTTGGCACATATAAATATTGTTAAAATACTAAGTAGGAGATAACTTCCATTGTTTATTTGACGCATTCAGTCCATCATCTACATATGAAATGCTGAATCATGCCCAAATCCAGTAGTATAGTTAACTTCAAATTTTAGGGGGAAATTCCAATTTCCTAAGTACCTTGATTCATTAACCCAAGCTTAAAACTGAACAAACTGCTTTAAAAAACAAGCAAATGCTTTTAGTTAATTTGACTCCATGTTGCAAGGAGAAAGGAATGAAAACTCATGATCCAAAGCTCTTTGTACCCAATGGCAATAAGGGATAACAAACAAGGAATTGCTATATATCACATAATAGCTAGTGAGTCTTCAAGATACTGTTAACATCAGCAGCTATATAAAAGATAGTAATTCTGAATAGATTTGCAAGATGAACCCAAACTAAAAGCTGAACCATCAGAAATCAGGAAAAAAATCCCATCTGCAAGACTATTGATATTTCCTAACACAAACTTGACAAATAAAATCATCAAATCTCAGTGTGATCTTGCTTATCAGACAAACTAATAAATGCTGACCCAAGCCAATGGCAACATCAAAGGCAAAAAATTACCCAAGGATTGTCAATCATCCCTATAAATACATTCATTAGGCTTTTTCTTATAGATTTCATTTCACATTTAGGTTACACATCTTTGTGCCTTTAACAATAATGCTAAGTATAAACTTCAGGGTTTTTTTTATTAACGCCTCTTTGGAAGTATGAATAAAAATAAGCTCCACGCATCATTATTGCAAAGAAAAAAAAAACAACCGAAAGCAATGAAGCTGGAACAAGACACAGGTTGCAAGGTTTGTTTTTTTTAAAAAAAACTTGGGATGGCATGAAGGGAGCGAGAAAGAAGGGAACGAAAAGTAAGTAATGCTAAAAGTGATGCCTAGCAGCAGCAGCAGCAACGAGCGTGTTCATCTCTCTCCCTCCCGTTTTTCCCCACAGCACCAACGATTGCAATTAAATAGAAACGGCAGAGAGGAGAAACGAATAACGAAAGTGTAAAGAGTATTTATGCAAGTAATTATTTTGAGCACGGATACAGAAAGTATAACCCACCCACCCCCTTCGATATTTTAAGTCTCGGGGACTCCTCCTAATACAGAGTCATGCACGAACCGCCCTTTTGATCCCGGGGAATCCGCGGGAGAATAAGTATTTATTCCCAGCCGGAGTTAGGCTACTTGACTAGACGTCGCCGCAACGATTTTTCATTTTAAAAAAAAAAAAAAGGAAGGGGGGAAGCTGTACTTCGGCCGGCTCAGGTAGACCCCCCTCTGCAGTCCTCCTTCCTGCAGAAAACGGCCGTTCCCTGAGCTAAGAAGGCAAGGAATGCGCCCAATTCCTAGGACTACCCCAATGGTCCCAATTCGCCGCGGAGAGGGCGGCTCCCCCTCGGCGCTTTGACTTCCCGTGGCCCGCCGGCCTCAATGCCGGGTGGGACCACTAGAAGGCCACTTACCTGCTTCTCAGCGGCGCTCCTGTGCCGGCCACCGCAGGACCCTCCACCTTCTCCTCCTCCCCCAACTTCTCCCTCAGCTTCGAAATGACGGCGCCTCCACACTCAGCAAAAAAAAATAAAAAAAAATAGAATGTTGAAGAAACACACGCACACAGAGGGGGGACAGCGTATAAAACGTCCGCGCCTGCGTACTAGCCCTGGCTCCGGCGACCAACCACGCCCTCGACCTCCAACACGTGAAGGCCGCCAATAGGATTAGGGCCTTCTTAGTAGGCGGTTTGTAACTGATTATCAGTATATAGGCTGACCTTCCCCCAATCGGGCGTTTTCCTTACACCCTTGCTTAAGTTGGGAGTGCTTTCATTTGGCAGTGCTTATGAATATTTACTTCATTTGAGCTCCAAGTTAATTTCTGGACACCAATACAGCACGTAGAATATGATTTGTGAGGGCTTTGATCGGGTGTGAGATGCTTTTTTGCCTCAAGTATTAAGTAGAAGTCTCTCTCTCTCTCTCTCTCTCTCTCTCTCTCTCTCTCTCTATTTAGCTACTGGTTCTGTTCATACAACAGGCCAAACTATATTTTTGTTATATTAGGTAGGTTTGCACAGCATATTAGATTACAAGCTATCATACTGATTTAGTTAGTGCAAGACACTGATCTATCAAAAAGTCAACCACATTTAACACATTTAACACATTCTTCGGCTCAGTATTTGTAAACAGCAATGGATCATGCCCAGTATTTCCTAGCCGTACCACAGATAACAACAATGATCTAATACATATCGATTTCACAGAAGACAATGTTGAAAAAGCACTACGCAACCTAAAACCATCTCTATCTATTGGACCGGATGGAATATGTGCCTACTTCTTAAGAAAGCTATCCACTGCCATAGCCAAACCTCTAAGCATAATCTTTGAAAAATCTTTCAGAACCAGCTCCTTGCCTAACCTATGGTCACAAGCCACAGTCATCCCCATCTTCAAAAAGGGAGACCCAAGCCTAGTTGAAAATTACAGGCCAATCTCCTTATGCTGCGTCACCTGTAAAATCATGGAATCAATTATTAACCAATCCATCATCCTTCACTTAGAGACAAATAACCTACTCTCCAATAAACAATTTGGCTTCAGAAAAAAACTATCCTGTAATCTGCAACTCTTACACTGCAAAAACATATGGACGACACAACTCGACCAGGGCAAAGCAATAGACGCAATCTACATAGACTTCTGTAAAGCCTTTGATTCAGTGGTACACGACAAACTACTCCTAAAAATAAAATCCTATGGTATCTCTGGACAACTGAATAACTGGATAGAAGCATTCCTGTCAAACAGACAACAAATGGTCAAAATCGGGAGCGTACTATCAAATCCAGTACCTGTCAATAGTGGAGTTCCCCAAGGCAGTGTTCTAGGACCAACTCTCTTCATACTCTACATAAACGACCTCTGTGATCATATTAAGAGCAATTGCGTTCTCTTCGCTGATGATGTAAAGCTGTTCAATACCACAGACAATACTGCTACCCTACAAAAAGATCTTGACTATGTATCAGAGTGGTCAAACAAATGGCAACTTCAAATCTCAACAAATAAATGCTCTGTCTTACATATTGGCAAAAAAATCAGAAAATAAAATACAAGCTGAATAGTCAAGATCTTGTTGATGACTCAAGCTCTGTAAAGGACCTTGGAATACTCACCTCTAATGATCTAAGTGCTAGAGCCCACTGCAACTACATAGCCAAAAAGGCATTAAGAGTTGTTAACCTAATCCTACGTAGCTTTTTCTCTGGTAATATCACACTACTAACCAGAGCATACAAAACATTTGCTAGACCAATACTCGAATACAGTTCATCAGTCTGGAACCCACACTACGTATCTGATATTAGCACAATTGAGAAAGTCCAGAAATATTTCACAAGAAGAGTTCTCCACTCCTCTACTCGTTGTAGAATACCTTATGCCACCAGACTTGAAATTCTAGAACTTGAAAACCTTGAATTACGCGTCTTCGGTCTGACTTAAGCATGGTATATAAAATCATACATTGCAATGTCCTACCTGTCAATGAATACTTCAGCTTCAACCATAACAACACAAGAGCACACAATAGATACAAACTCAAAGTAAACCGCACCAAACTTGATTGCAGGAAATACGACTTCAGCAATAGAGTGGTCAATGTCTGGAATACTCTACCCGACTCTGTAGTTTCTTCCCCAAACCCCAAAAACTTTAACCTTAGATTGTCTACTATTGACCTCACCCCTTTCCTAAGAGGTCTGTAGGGGGCGTGCATAAGCGCACCAACGTGCCTACCGTCCCTGTCCTATTGTTTCTCCTATTCTTTTATTTTTCTTATATGTACCCATTTCATGTATTCACAACTATGTATACATTTATACTTATTATCTTGTAAACAATTGGCAAATCAAATAAATAAATAAATAAATAAATTTAGCTAAGCATTTTTTTTAAAGACATGTATGTTGATGAAAATATAGCTTTGTATTTTTGAAACTTTAATATTTTTACAGGACACTCATTTTTTAAAAAATGGATGCAGGTTTTGCTCCACTGAACTTTAAAAAGTATCATAAATCAAACTCAGTAAAGTTCATGGCTGAAAACACTACAAACCTTCCTATGCTTTCTTAGTTAACAAATATGATAAAAGTTTGAGGTTCAATTCTAATGAGTTTGCACCATACAGGTAGTCCTCAACTTACAACAGTTCATTTAGTGACTGTTCAAAGTTACAATGGCACTGAAAAAAGTGATGTAGAAAGTTAGTACCCACCCCTCTCCTAGAAGAATGTAATATTCTAGGAAATATTAAAAAGGCAGAATATTATATTTCCCTGGATGAAGAAAAGGAGAAATATGTTTTAAAAGACAAAGCAGCTTCCTGCAGCTCCCTGCCCCCCCCCTTTAGCTCCAGAGTGATGGGATTAAGACATGGCCCTCAGGAAATGATAGGATAACCCATCTCACCACATGGTCTGGGAAGATTGAATTAGCCAGCACTCAGGTGAAGCCATGTGGTCCAGACAAAGTCTACAAAGTTAGCTAAGACCCCAGCACCTGGGAGTCGGACAGCCAATGTGATACATTTCTTACACAGGAACAGGAAACACTAAGGTGTTAGGGTATGAAACCAAGGGATTCTCAGCATCCCTTTCCTTTTCGTTCAGGAGCTCTGAGGCATGTGGTCCTGTCCACCATTAAACCTTTCCAAGCAACTTCCATGAATCCAGTGTCTTTTTCCCCACTTGGAACTGGACCCAGAAGGATATTGCTTCCAACAGTGACTTATGATCATTTTTCACACTTATGACCACTGCAGCAGCCCCATGTTCAAAACTCTGCTGCTTGACAGTTGACTCATTCATGATGATTGCAGTGTGCCAGGGTCATGCAATCCCCTTTTGCAACCTTTGGACAAGCAAAGTCAAAGGGAAAATTAGATCTGTCTAATGACATTGTCACTAACTTCACACCTGCAGTGATTCACTTAACAACTGGGGCAAGAAAGGTTGTAAAACTGGGCAAAATTCACTTAACAAATGTTTCACTTTACAAGAAAAATTTTGGGTTCAATTGTGGTCTACCTGTACTTTATGTGTGCAATTGTAAATATTCTGATGCTACCACCACATGGCAATATTAACTGTCAGCAACATTCATACACCTTAGGCAGTAGTTTGAATCTTAGTTTTATCTGAAATGTTATTTCTTTCTCCTTGTTGCATTATATATATTTACCTGAACAAATTCTGTGTTTGGACTATAATTTCAGCCTCTAGATCAGTGTTTCTCAGCCTTTACAACTTTCAGATGTGTTCACTTCAATTCCTAGAGTTCCCTAGCATCTCTTCAAGCCACCAAAGTTGAGAAACCCTGCCCTAATTCTAGCCATCTTGTCATAAGAGGTCCATAAGTTTTTGATAGTGCAATATCCAAAGTGAAGGGAAACCCTACGTATCTCTAAAGCAATGAAAGTGGCATTGAGATTGAGCATACAGATAGTCTTCAATTTATAATACAACCATTACTTTAGCAACCGTTAGTAATAGTTAGGTGAAGGTGCTGGCCTAGAAGCCAATATATTGTTAATTCTACTCAAACCTTCGGCATGAAAGCCAGCTAGGTGGACTTCTGGTTGGGCGCTGTGTCGGTGCGGACCTGAGGAGCTGATCGCCGCTCTGAAAGATTTTGATTTTCGCTAGTTGGTGGCTTTTTGGAGCGTGTTGGACCTCGGAGGGGTAGGCAAAAGAAAGGGAAAGACACGGAGGTCTTGGGGAGGTGCCGCGATCCCAGAGACTGGAAGAAGAACCCCCTGAAAACCAACGGCAGAAGAGGGAGATTGTGACAACCATGACGATTTGAACCAGAGACATAGCAGCCCAGCCAAAGCGAAAAGAGGGAAATAGCAGGCTGAGCACTGGAAAGGCATATTTAAAGAAGATTTTCAGAATATTGGTATATATTGTGAAGGAAGCTCCGAATTGAGTGGTGTGATGAAGCGGCGGAGTTATTGACAGGAGCGCTGACTTAAACAATGGCAGAAATTTATGCTGACTAATGGAATCATGAAACCTGAGGAGACGAAGGGTGAGATAATAACATTTGCTTTGCGAGTGGAGGAGTGAACTATAGAACCTTATTGTCCGTTTATTTGAGAAGTGGGGAAAGAAAGGAAAAGAAGTGAAAGTGATTAAGTGGTATAGGAAAATGAAAGGACAATTAAGCGTGTAAAATTTGGAAACGAACTTTTGATGCATTGAAAGATTGGAAGAAAGGACTGGGGAAAAGAAACTTTAATTTGATAAATATTAATAGACAATCCTGACAACAAAATAAGAAAGATTTATTTAAGGTTTATAAGTGGAACTGTGACTGTGTGGGAATAAAAGAACAAAAGAGTAACAAGAAAATACACAAACAGAGAAAGTGACTGTGCAACTTGGAATGAGGACATTTTGAATTAAGAGTTGTTGTAAGATAATTAACAAAAAAACCACCTCTGGATCTGATTTAATAGATATTGGTAAGATACAAACCTATTTAAGTGACATTGGTAGAAAACTAATTTGATAGAGGTAAATACAGTATATTAGAAATTTGTATACAGAATATTGCTTAATACTGATTGAACTTTTTGGATTAATTGAATAATTGTTGGAAAGTGATTCTATCAGCATATGAATTAGATGGTCAAAGAATAATTATATAGTATTATTTTTATCTTATTGTTCTACTGATAAATTATACCAATCAATTTTTGTTTAAAAGTACTATATAAGAAATCTAGGGGGGGGGGAAGAAATCAGACTTACTTACTTTGATTAAATATATATCCTTAAGGAAATAGTTAAATTCATATATTTAAATATATTAATGAGCTGGGTGCTTTAACTATTTACATTAATTACGTGATTATATAGCTTTGATGTTTTCTGATTAAGCATACTGGTATCTATTTAATTGTATTTATAGTGGATTAACTATATATATATTGGATTAATATTTAACTCTCCAAACCTTATAATATTTGACCAGTTAAGAAATAGAAATAAGATCTCTCCTGCGCAAATCTTAGTCCAGCTGAGTCGTCCTCTTCGGGGTGGCCATTTTAGACCACCGCTACAGTCGTCTTCGGGAGGAAAAAAACCAAGCCCGGGGGGGGGGGGGAGATGCGGCTCCCCACAATCAGGCTTGCTGCTTCCTCTTACTCCGCTGCCCCTCCAAGGCAGTTTCAGCCCCTAATCAAAATGATTGGGGGCTCTCCGACAAAAGAGCACAAACGATAGCCGCAGAGAGTTGCGATCTACCCTCCGTCGGCGAGGAGGCGAGAAGATTTGTGCAGGAGGGAAGAAAGAGGTGGATAACATCTGAACCGGGACAACTGGGCAATGTAACTAAATAAAAGTACCCCGGGATTAAGGTAACATAGAATTTTTAAGAAAAAAAAAGTGAGCGGCGAAATTACAAAGGGATAGAGAAAAAAAAATATTTTTGACAGCTAAATGGGGCTTCAAACCGGGAAAGGAAGAAGCTGGAATTAAAGATTTAATAAAATTGGACTAAAATAATTTGGGAATAAACAAGTATAAAACTAACCTGGACTTAAGATTGTCAAAGAATAATAACAACAAAGTTCACAAATTGGAGACTGGACTGTGCTGGAATATTGAGGTTCGAAAAACCTTAAATAAAAAAATAGGGGAAAAAGGTGAAGACTTTGTATAATGGAGAGTGTCACCTTTTGATAAAAATTTGGTTCAAATAAAAGGGAAAGCATCCTGTTTTTGGAATGAACTGGTGTGGATATAACATTACAGAAATATTGAAACAAAGTAAGAATTCTAGAAAGTGAAAGCAGAACCAGAATAAAGGAAAAAGCAAGGAAAGATTGTTTGTGGGACTGATTGACGTTTTTGGTATAAACCCTGGACTGGAATAACTGAGAACCTTAAAAAACTGAAAGAAGAAAGAAGGAAAGTAAAAGTAGTTTCTTTTTGTGGATTTTAACGATCATAAAATATAAGAATGATGATATCTCTTCGGGAATTAAAAATGGAACTTAAAAATATGAGAGAATTACTACAGGAAAGAGGCGAATCACTTTGCTCTGTGCTAGAAAAAATGGAAATGGCAACTGAAGAACAAGAAGAAAGATTTTCAGAGGAGGAGGAATTGACTCAAGGAGAAGACATTTTAAATAGACAATTAACACAAAGAACGCTACAAAGAAGTGGGGAAAGAAGGAAGGTTAAAAAGTTGAGTTTTAAGAAGGCAATTAAAAGAGGGAATACCTGTGAAGTCAGGAAAGGCAGGAAGATTCAGCAGAGAAGGGGAAAGGAAGATATTAAGAAAGAGAGGGATATAAACTGGAATGAGAAAAGATATGGGGAAAAGAGGGGGAGGAGAAGCAGTAAGAAACAGGCATGTGAAAGAAAGAAACACAGAACTAGTAAAATGTTGAAAAGAAATTGTTTTTTCAGAGATAATGGTTGATGAATTAAAAAGGGGATTCTGCAGGGTGACAAGGGGTAATAAGAATATTTCTGCAATTAAAAATATTTAGAAAATAGGGTAATATAGATACTGATGACTTATTAATGGGGGGGGGGGAAATATGCTGTGGAATCTAATTGAAAAGATGTAATGATTAATGGTTGATTGGGAATTGAGATGAGGGTATAAAGGTATATTCTAATCATTAAGGTGTCACACTCAAAATAGTAAAAGAGGGGAAACCTATACTTGTTATTTTTTTTTTGTGTGTGTGTGTTAAAATTTGTATTAATTTAGAATTTATTTTAAAAAAAGTATAATGGAAAGGGAATATGACAGACTAAAGAACCAGCTAAATTAATAAGTTTAATATAGATTATTAAAAGCAAGGAGAGACATTGGTAACTTCATTATTACTACTATTAGGCAAATAAATATTGTTTATTTTTATTTTTAAAATAAATATTAAGGATTATATTTGAAATAATTTAAATGAAATAAAAAGGTGTTTAGATTGAGATTAATGAAATAATTTAGAATTAAACTTTATTATTATTATTATTAGGCAAACACATATTGTTTATCTTTGTTTAAAAACAAATACTAAAGGATTATATTTGAAATAATTGAAATGAAACAAAAAGATGTTTCGATTGAGATTAATGAAAGAGGCTAGAATTAATGTGTTTGTTTCTCTCCTTACTGAAAATTTGGAATGGAAAAGGTAATAATAGAATTAAGTATGCATATATAAATGTTTAATTGCTGTCATATTTGTATGTAAAGGTGATGACCCGGAAATATGTTGCCCACTAAAAAGAGATTTTTATTTTTAATGTGAAAAACTGAATAAAGTTTGTTAAAAAAAAAGAAAGAAATAGAAATAAGATCTGTCTGGGACTATCTATAATAGAAAACTCTTATTTAACAATAGATGTATGAATATGTATACTGTATTTAAAGGAAAAGACAATATAACTCTACTAGGGATAGTTGATGGTGGATTGGAGAGAGCTTCTACAAATAGTTAACATGGCAACAATAACTACAAATGTAAAATCAGGGAAGAAACCTACAACAGTGACATCTTCACCTCTGGGACAGAGATCGATTGACGCAATGTTACTGGTGGAAAAGACAAGTTCCACACAAAGTTTTCAGGCAGTACAGTCAACACTTGCTATGATGCAGGAAATGATGGTAAAAACCCATAAACTGATAGCGAGGAATCACAAGGACATGAAATTGGAAATGAGAATGGAAATAGGAAGAGTGAAGAACAAGATGCAAAATTTGGATAACAAAATCGGAAAGAGGCAGGAGACAATGACAAAAAATGAACAAAAATTAAACACAGTAGAGGCAAGAACTGAGGTGGTGGAAAAGAGATTAGAGGAATCGGAACAAAATTGGAAAGTCTTGTATTGTGAACTTCGGGATTCCATGGTGCATATAGAATTAGAAAAAGCATCATTTTATTTGAGATTCCAGAATGTAGTTGAAGATAAAAAGGAAGATCTACGTGAAATAATGGCGAATTTGATAGCAACAGCCCTACAGAGAAAGACAAACCGGAAATTGAGAATGACATCGATGAGGTCTACAGAGTATATACCCATTACACCCAAAGACACAGATTACCCCAAGAAATCCACATCAGATTCACGAGAAAGACGATATGAGACATGTTATACGGCAAGACCAGAGATGAGCCACTGATATATAAAGATCATGAAGTGGTAATGTTGAAGCAAATACCTAGGAGAGTTAGGGAGCAAAGAAAGGGCCACCAGTTTTTGTCATCTCAGTTAATTAAGAATGGAATATCATTCAGATGGCTCACCCCAGAAGGGCTCCTAGTAACATGGCAGGATAAAAAATATAAAATTGATACAATAGAGAAAGTGCATCAATTTCGCGAACAATATCTGGGACCTGAGGAAGAACATGAAAGTGGAGAAGATTTAAATACAAGGAGTCAGGAAGAACAACTCTCCGAAGAGAAAGAACTTGCACCACAGTCAGAATCTCAGAAACTTAGAGAAGATGAGGACAACAGACCAAGTACAAGAGAACCCAGAACAGGGAAAGAAACAAAAAACACTCTACACAGACAGTAACATGAACAGAGAAATCACCTTATTTTCAGTTAATATCAATGGTTTAAACTCAACATTAAAAAGAAAACAGTCATTTGAAAAACTTAAAAAACAAAATGCAGATATAACTTGTACACAAGAAGTACACATCATAGATAAACAGGCAGACCTCCTAAAGGATACCAATTTGGGAAAAATGTATTGGGCTCTTTCAAATCAAAGAAAAAGGGGTATCATAGTATATATAAAAGATTGACTGCAACACAAACAAGTATATAAGGATGATGAAGGGAGAATGTTATTTATAGAAATAATATTAAACCAGAAAAAGATTTTGTTAGTTACAGTATATACCCCAAATGTAAATCAAAAAGAATTCTATAATAAACTCCATCACAAGATAGTAGAAACTGAAGTGTATGTATTGTAGGAGATTTAAATGCTGTTTCAGACAAGGACAAAGACTATAAAAGCTCCCCAAAAAAATTAAATAAAAGGAGAATATTCCCATCTTCTTTTAATAACATGGTGAGGGAATTAAATTTGAAGGATGTGTGGAGAGAACTATATCCAACTAAAAAACAATATACTTTCTTTTCCAATCCCCATCACTCTTGGTCTAGAATAGATCAGATTTGGATGGACCCAGGCTTAATGGAAAACGTTTAAAATATAGAGATTTTGCCAAATGTATGGGCTGATCATAACCCTATTCCAATTAAGTGGAAAGGAAATAGAATGATTGGAAGACGGACATTTAATAATAGTAAACTAAAAGATAACGAATACATTGAAATGGTGAGAAAAGAATTGAAAATATTTCTTGAAATAAATAAGAGAGAGCATATGTCCCTTCAAAATCTCTGGGATACAAACAAAAGCTTATGTGAGAGGTTTAACTATTTGCTATAGTATTAAAAATACAGAAAAAAGGCAACAACAAAATGTGTGGAGAGAGAAACTTAAAGATTTAGAAGTAAGTAGACAAATTGATCCAAATAATCAAAACACTAGTAAAGAAACAGATTTGGTAAAACATAAGATAAATTTAAGTATGCAGGAAGACCTGGCCTGAAAAATTAAATTAGTAAAACAAAATTATTTTGAAAATGCAAATAAGCCAGGGAGATGGTTAGCCCATAAAATAAAAAAAGAACAAGGAAAAAGAACAATTGTAGCTCTCCAAGACCAAGAAGGGAAAGTATGTACTCAGGCTCAGGAAAAGAAAGATATTGCCAAGGACTTTTTTACAAATCTATTCAATCAAAAAGAAGTACCAGAAGAACTTATTAATCAATATTTGAAGGGAAAAAAACTTACCGGAAATTATGGATGAAGAGAAATGTATTTTAAATAATAAAATATCCACAGAAGAAATTAGAAAGGCAATTGGAGTCCAAAAACTAAATAAAACCCCGGGCCCGGATGGAATTCCGTCTGAATTCTATAAGGAGTTTCAAGAGTTATTGGAGGAGTTAATGACAGACTTATATAATGAAGCCTTGGATAGTGCTAATATACCAAAGTCATGGACTGAAGCATATATAACCCTTATTCACAAAGAGCAATCAGACCCACAAAAAATTCAAAATTATAGGCCAATATCACTTTTAAACGTAGATTACAAGATTTTTGGCCACAATATTGGTGGAAAGATTAAAGAAAATATTAAGTAGGATTATTCATACTGACCAGAATGGGTTTCTGCCATATAGATAAATGAAGACAAATACAAGAATAATTATGGATGTTTTAGAATTCTATGAAGTACACACAATTAAAACAATGGCACTTAGACACTTTGACAGTTTGAATTGGAATTTTCTTATTAAACAACAGACAGGCATGAAATTTGGTGATTTTTTTTTTAGGATTCATTAAAACAATATATAATACCCAAACAGCAAAAATATTAATAAATGGAGAAAATACAGATAACATAAGGATAAATAAGGGTGTAAGACAAGGATGCCCCTTGGCTCCCCTACTTTATATATTAGCAGAAGAGACACTACTGGTACAAATCCGACAAAATCAAGAGATCAGGGGGTTAATTGTTAAAAAAGAGGAGTACAAACTTCAAGCATTTGCTGACGATATGGCATTTATAGCGGAAGATCCCCTGGAAACGACACCCATTTTGATGGAAGAAATAGAACAATATGGAAAGGTGGCAGGGTTAAAAATTAATAAAGAAAAAACAAAAGTGATAACAAAAAACTGTACAAATGAACAAAAGGAAGAACTAACAAAGAGATTAGGGATACAGGTGGTAAATAAAGTAAAATATCTGGGGATAGGGCTGACAGCTAGGTGCTCATCAATTAAAAAAGATAATTACGATAAATTAACAATTCAAATATTTAAAGACTTAGATAATTGGGCTAAATTACAAATATCTCTCTATTAGGCCGTATTGCAATAGTAAAAGTGAATATTTTGCCAAAATTGTTGTTCTTATTTCAGACAGTGCCAGTCAAGTTGGAAAAAAGCTTCTTTGAAGAACTAAATAAACATATATCCAAATTTATATGGCAGGGGAAAAAACCCAGAATAAAATATAAATTATTACAGGATGATAGAAAGAAAGGAGGCTTTGGTCTTCCAGATTTCGAAACATACTACTATGCTATGATAGCAACCTGGCTCAAAGACTGGGTTAATTTGATAAATAAAAGGATCTTAACATTAGAGGGCTTTGATCTCCAACTTGGATGACACGCATTTATGTGGGATGGAAAGAGTAAACACCACTTGTACTTTCAAAGGCATTATATAAGGAGTGTGTTATTAACTATTTGGGAAAAGATAAAAAAAGTACATTACTGTAAGGTCCCACTGTGGTTATCTACAATGGTTACACATCCAAACATTTTAGATTTTGATAATATTGTAAGATATAAAGATCTACTACATCAAACCGGAGAGTTAAAGGGTAGGAATCAAATACAAATTCAAGGAAAAGAGATAGCATGGTGGCCCTATGCGCAGATACAAACGCATTACAAAAAAGATAAAGAACAATTTGGTTTTAACATGTCCTACCAAGAATTAGATAAAATTTGGCATGGAGAGGAAAGGAAGTTGATTAGTAAAATATATAAATATCTATTGGATTAAAATCAACCAAGGTTGATTTTTCCTTCACAGGGTTGCTGTTTTGGGGAAAATAGGAGGAGGAAGGAATATTAGGTATGTTCACTGCCTTGAGTTATTTATGGAAAATAATAAATATGGGATTAAAAAAATATGAAGGGAAAGGGAAAGAAAGCCTTTCTGATAGGCCCTATACAATTCCTCTTCAAAACAGTTCTCGCTTAGTCTAGCATGTGACTGCAATAGTAAATCAATTATAACAAATTATCCTGCCATTGGCCAATTAAATGGATGTTCCTCATTAAGAGTATTTGTTCAGTACACATATATATAAACTGTGCTGTATTGATAACGATCATTCACCTATAATAATTTTGCTAGAATTCACAGTTGCAGAATATGCAAAAAGCTTACACTTCAGGCAAAACAGTCCCAAAGTGTTCGTTTTTTGAAAAGTCTTAACCAGGCGATATTTTCCAGTTATTGCAGACATTTATTTCTTTCAGAATTGCCCCATCCACATCCTATTTATATCTTACCTTGGAGAGTTACCCCTCTTCCTTCCTGGCTATGTTGAAGAAATTGCAATGTTTCTTGGCTGGTAAGTGCAGTGGCAGCACAGAAGATTCAGCTACTCAGGGAATAGAAACTCCAGCTAAATTAAAGGAATTGAAAGTGAAAGGAGGAAATATAGTAGAAAAATACAGGGATAAAACCTGGTGAAATACAGTGACCTCTAGCTGTGGAACCTGGATGTAGTAAAGATTTACTGTATTGAATTATTATGTTCTCTTTGTATACTGTAAATCCCTTTATACAGGTAGTCCTCGACGTACAACAGATTGTTTAGTGACTGTTTGAAATTACAATGGCACTGAAAAAAGTTACATATGACTATTTTTCACGCATACAATAGCAGTATCCTCATGATCACATGATCAAAATTCAGCTGCTTGGCAACTAGCTCATATTTATGACAATTGCATAGTCCTTGGGTCATGTGATTACCTTTTTGCAACTCTGACAATCAAGTCAATGGGGAAGCCAGATTCACTTAATAACTATGTTACTAATTTTTGGGCTCAAGTATGGTCATAAGTTGAGCGTTACCTGTATAGGTGATCAGATGTAGATGCTGTTGCTTACTGCGAGTAAAAAAAACCTCGAGAGTAGTTTACCAGAAATAGACTGAGCATTGGGTGTGTTAACTGGTTACAGATATTATTCAACTTATGACATTGAGCTGCAATTTTGGTCGTAAGTTGTGATGGTCAAAAAGCAGCTCATCATGTGCCTGCATCTGATTTTACAATGTTTTTTATGGCAGTCATTAAGTGAATGCAGCTGTAGTTACCTGAACCCATTGTTTGTTATGGGAATTTTGTATGGAAACTAGAAGTAAATAATAGAGAATATTTGTACAGTAGCTCAAGGTTGAAACGAAGGGTCTGAGTTTGCTTGTTTTCTTGCAAATGTTTCATTGCATAAACTAACTAGGTAAACATCTGTGCTAGTAAGTAAGCAGTGCTGTTTGCTGTCAGTTTATATTCTGGTGACTTGCTTATCTGTGTGGTTGGAGGTTGTCCTAGAAGATTCTTTGGGCCATTTGCTGAGGGCTCTTTGGCTGTTTCTTGATTAGGGTATTGATTGTTAATTGGTATTGATTGGATGCTGATTACTGTTGGAGTGGTGCTGGAGTCTTTTTTGTTCTCTTTTGGGCTGGTTGATTGTCTCTTTTGCATAATCTATTGATGTTGTTAAAGTCTATGTGTCTATTGATAAATGATTTGTCAGAGTGCCAGGCTTCTAGAAATTCCCTGGTATTTTGGGATTTGGCCTGGTCTCGGATTGTCACCTTTTCCCAATTGAAACTATGGTTTATATGTTGTGGTTTATATGGTTTATATGTGGTTTATATGTTGTGAAATTACAAAATTTTCATCATGTCTTCTGACTGCCAGTTGGTGTTCATGGATGCGTTCTGCCAGTCTTCTGCCTGTTTGTCCTACATAGTGGTTATTTCAGTTCTTACATTGTATGTTGTAAATGATTCCTGTTTTTCCTTCTGGGGTTGCTTGGTCCTTTCTTTTTTTCCTTCTGGGTTTGCTTAGTCAGTTTCCATTAAAAAGTTGTATATCAAAGTCATGTGGTTTTGGGATGCTGCAAATAGCCAGAAATGCAAGCTGTTGAGTACTCAAAATGCAGTCACATGACCATGCGGGCAGACATTGGAACTTTGAATCCAAGTCATAAGTCTCTTTTGGGGGGAGTGTCTGTCATAAATTCAAATGGTCACTAAGAGAGCAGTTGTAAGTCGAGGACTATCTGTACTCAAGAATGTGACGCTGTGTATTTTTCAAAGTTTTTTTCTTCCCATTTCTTCTTTCTATTCGCCAGAAGGCAATGTTCACATCATTCATCGTTGTTTCATCATTTGCTGCTTCATCATTTCATGAAAAATCAATTAAATCTTCATTAATAGTTTAGGCAAAAGATGTTATTTATCCTTCTAATTTTTTTTCTTGGCAACTATAATGCACTATTCCTCTCCCTCGTTTGCAGAACTAATGAGCAAGCTCACCATTCCTGCAAGAACAGTGTTTTCTTTTATAACTGAGATTAGAGAATTCTGGAACTCAAAAGAAACATGTCAATTTGCATTGGTCTATTTTTTTTTCTGCGATGGCTTTGAATAATGCATGAATTGGGTCAGCTCTAATACTCACGTGGGACTTTATATGCACAAACTCTTGCTAGACTTTGGAAAGGTCCACATTAGTTTTTCTACCAGTTCATGTCAGGCAGTTTTAATTTAACACATCGCTCCAAAAACACCCAAACATTCTGGAATTCCAGAACAAGAAACAGCAACAACAACAAAAGCTCAGCACAGCTCAACTTGATTGTTGGTGAAACACTATGGGACAGACAGAACAAAGCAAAAAATATATATTGGTTGCTCATAGCAAACACCTCACTAAAGCAAGATAAATTTTGTCCACCAAGACATTGGCAACAGTTCCACTTTTTCTACCTCAGTTGAATGTGCATGGACAATATACATCCAAAAGACAATAGTAGAAGTTAAAATATGGGCTGTTCAGTAAATAAAAAAATGAGTCATATATAAAACTTGGGAAATGTTTGGTACTACTTGTGATACGCAAGTAATAATTTGTATTGCACTCCCTTCCATCTGAATGGAGATTGGGGAGAATTCGACAAGGCAGTCTGTTCTCTGTAGCAGAATAACAGAGTTGAAAGGGACCTTGGAGGTCTTCTAGTCCAACCCCTGCTCAAGCAGAAGACCTTATACCATTCCAGACAAATGGCTGCCCAGTCTCTTAAAAACCTCCAGTGATAAGAAGTTGAGCACCCACAACTTCTGAAGACAAGCCGTTCCATTGGTTAATTGTTGTCACTGTTAGGAAATGTCTCTCTAGTTCTAACATTGCTTCTCTCCTTGATTTGTTTCTATCAACTGTTTTTTGTCTTGCTTTCTAGCTGAGAAAAAGGAGATTTATATATATACAGTATGTTTTCTTAAGTTTTTGCGGGTACTTACATGTATGGTATTCAGCTTTGTTCGGGTATTTTCCCACGTCATTATAGTTGTGCTTTTAAAGTTGTAGCAACGTTTCGGCAGAATCTCATCTGCCATCATCAGGCTTCTGTATTGTGTTCATCTGGACGAACACAATACAGAAGCCTGATGATGGCAGATGAGATTCTGACAAAATGTTGTGTTGAAAAGTGTCAAAATGCCTTTCCTTCGAGGATTCGATTTTCCCGCTGGGAAAGCTCTGGCACAAGGATACGGACAACTGCTTGAAAGCTGGATCTTTTTATTTTTCAGGAAGACAAGGGACAGTAAGAAGTCTGCGTTCCTGGGCTAGCTAGCTTCGCATGGTAAGTCCCTGGTTTTTTATACCCTTTTCTCCTTTTGTGAGTTGATTTCATGGGAATGTTTGTATTTGTGCTTAATGTGTCAAATCCTGTTTTGAGTTTGTCTTTATTCCTGCTGGAGGACAAACTCCACGGAGTGCGGAAGGCAAACTCTGCGGGGTGGTTAGATTGTATTATCATTTTTTTCCTAATCTCTTTTAGCTTTATAATGGATTTTCATATTTGTCTTGTGGCAATCTCCTGTCTGTCTCTTTTGTAATTTATATTTTTTTGTGTCTTTTGGCTGTTTGTTTTGCTTATTTGGTATGTCCTGTGTTCGTAAGGGTTTCCTTTTCTTATTTGTCTAGTTTTCTTAATTACTTAGGCTTTTGTCTATAGGGATTCTTTAATACCTTTTATTTGATTCCTTTTCCTATGTAAGTTTGTTTTATGGCTGGCCTGATATTCCCCTTTGGCTTTTCCTGTTTGAGTGACACTACTGTCTTCGTGAAGTTCCCTTTCCACAGTTGCTACAACTTTAAAAGCACAACTATAATGACGTGGGAAAATACCCAAACAAAGCTGAATACCATACATGTAAGTACCCGCGAAAACTTAAGAAAATATGTATATGTATATGTATATGTGTGTGTGTGTGTGTGTGTATATATATATTAATATTATATATATATATATATATATATATATATATATATATATATATATATATATATATATATATATATATATGTTGTGATTCCGGCATCTGCTACAGGTTTTTTGAATGACAGCTCCAGCGAGGAGGACTTATATGAATCAGCAAGTTCTAACGATGAGGAGGAGATGAATGCATTTGATTTGCAAGATCGGCTTGAACCTTCAAACTCCTCCACCCTTCAATTAGGTGGTCAGCCGGGAACGGGTGATAATGAGGAACAAATGTTATCTTCAGGTGAAGAAGATGATAATTTGGATGATTGCTGGGTAGATGTCAGGACAAGGCGTCTCCTGACAAGGAGGAACCAACGAGGTTACAGTAGGAGAGCAGACCAGCAATTAGACTAATTAGTTACTCTATAAAGGGAGATATGACTTTGCACTTTGTCCGGAACAAAGTGTCTATTTACAAGAGAGAACTGAAGAGCACAGTTTGGAGGATTTTGATCTGAAATATCTTGTTGGGATTTGGATTTAATTCGTTGGAACTTCTACTTATTGGAATTATTTTGTGAAGGACTTTGATCTGAAGAATCTTGTTGAGTCTTGGATTTAGTTCGTTGGAACTTTTACTTATTGGAGCTATCTGTGAAAATTCCTGTTTGCTGCCTTTCTTTACAAGGACTGTTGCTTTCAGCCTTATCTGTTTACTTTAAAAGGTGGGACATAACATTTTCCTGTTTGCTGCCTTTCTTTACAAGGACTGCTGCTTTCAGCCTTAACTGTTTATTTTAGAAGGTGGGACATAACATTTTTGTTCCGGACCTAACAGACCATCTTTGCAACGATGGATTCAACTCAAATGCAACAATTAGTGGAGCAGCAACAGATGCAAATAAATCAATTACTCCAGAGCAACGTATCCCTTCAAAATCAGGTAACACAATTATTATCGTTCGTTGCCAATTCTCAAACTGTTTCAGCTGCAGCTGGAGTTCCCCCTGCACCCCCTGTGAGAAAAATTCCGATAGCTATGCCAGATAAATTTTCTGGGCAAACGGACATGTTTTCAACATTTTTGGGTCAGTGCCAATTGTATTTTTCTGTGAGGCCGGAGGATTTTCCAACCGATCGAGTTAAAATTGGCTTTATTATTAGTTTGTTAACCGGGCAGGCTGCCAAATGGGCTACTCCCTTATTAGTACAAGATAGTCCATTACTGGGCGATTTCCAGGGGTTTATTCAACAGATGAACGTTATGTTTGAGAATCCAATTAAATCTCAAACTGTGGACAGAAAATTGAGGGATATTATTCAAGGTAAACACTCATTGCAAGAATACGTTGCAGAATTTCGCTTGTTGTGTATGGACTCCACCTGGAATGAACCAGCTCACATGGCAGCATTCCAAGAGGGTTTGTCCGACATTATCAAGGATGAATTAATTCATGCAGAGCGTGCTTCAACTTTGGACACATTGATTACTCAATGCTTACGTGTTGAAGCTCGCCTACAACATCGTGGGTGTAAACGGACCGTTGCAGAGCCACCTGTGTTTCCTCGTTCACGCACCCCGTCTATGAGGTTTTCCAATCCAGAATTCCAGCAGAGGAGCCGATGGAGATAGGCGCACTCCGCCCTCGTTTAACAGTTCAGGAGCGATCGAGAAGATTTCAGGAAGGTTTGTGCCTTTATTGCGGGGTTCGGGACATTTTGCAAATTCCTGCACTCGGAAGGGGACTCGTGGACCTGTATCAAAACCCATTGCTGGTCCGTCGGGAAGCGGGGTAGGCCCGACCTCAGGAAACCCTAGGTCGGGCACAGTATTCACTTTCATCTCAAATTGCTGAAGTTAATTCTGGCCCTCCTCGACATTTACTTTTGGACACTCGCATATTCTTGCAATCTCGGAAGGAGGGAATCCCTGCCGTGGCACTGGTGGATTCAGGGGCTACGACTAGCTTTATGGATTATGATTTAGTAAAACATTTCAAAGTTCCTTTAGTGCCTGTGAATCCCCCATGCAGGTGGAAACCGTAGATGGGCGTGAACTCAAGTCGGGACCTATTCGCTTTGCCACCCAACCACTGTGTATGCGTATTGGGGATCACGAGGAGCGATAAGTTTTATATCACTTGAACCTCCATCTTCCTTTGGTGCTCGGAGTATCCTGGCTGCGTCTACACGATCCGTTGGTGGCTTGGGCGCAGAACGCTGTTTCTTTTCCAAGCTTGCAATGTGTGGACCACCTGAGACATGTCTGTGCAGGCCAACATATTGTCGCTTCTGCTGCCTCGATTCCTTCAGAGCTGTCGGATTTCCCGATGTTTTCAGTGAACAGGAGGCAGATCAATTACCACCACATCGTGTTTATGACTGTCCCGTGGATTTGATACCGGACGCTCCATTACCAAAGGGAGGTTGTATTCTTTGTCTGAGCCTGAACTAGTTGCACTTGAGAATTTTTGAATAAAAATCTAGCTCGGGGATTTATTCGACCTTCGTCATCCCCTCTTTCAGCACCCGTTCTCTTTGTCAAGAAGAAGTCGGGAGAACTTCGTCTTTGTTGTGACTATAGACGCTTAAATGCTATCACTGTGAGAAATAGCTATCCTTTACCGCTCATCTCCGAATTGTTGGAGCGGTTACGGGAAGCTACAATTTTCACGAAACTTGACTTACGTGGAGCTTACAATTTGGTTCGGATGCGTAAGGGAGGCGAGTGGAAGACGGCTTTTGGCACTCGTTATGGTCATTTCAGTACACCGTTATGCCATTTGGTTTGACCAACGCTCCTGCTGTATTTCAACATTTAATGAGCGATATCTTTCGAGACATGTTGGATAAGTTTGTTGTCATATATTTGGCGACATTTTGATTTATTCAAAATCTAAAGAGCAACATCTTCAGCAGGTGCGTCAAGTGCTTCAGCGTCTTCGGGAACATAAACTTTATGCTAAATTAGAAAAATGTTTCTTTTTCAGTCGTCTATTGAATTCTTGGGACACATTATTTCTCCTGTGGGCATTGCTATGGACCCCAAAAAGGTTGAGGCGTTGTGTAGTTGGGAAGCTCCTCGTCGGGTTAAAGATGTGCAACGACTTTTAGGATTTGCCAACTATTATCGGACTTTCATTCCAGGTTTTGCGAAGATAATGGATCCCATAACCCAGCTTCTTTGTAAGAAGGTTCCATTTGTGTGGGGGCCTCCACAACAACAGGCTTTTGACACTTTGAAAAAAGCATTTATAACTGAACCCATATTGAAGCATCCTGATCCGGATCGCCCATTTGTGGTCGAGACAGATGCTTCTAATGTCGCTATCGAGACAGTGCTGTTACAAGCTTCGGAGGATGGCGCTCTTTTGTTTCCTTGCGCTTATTATTCTAGGAAGCTTACAGCTTGGAACATAACTATACCATTTGGGGAAAAGAGTTGTTAGCTATTAAGGTTGCTTTTGAGACTTGGAGACATCATTTGGAGGAGCTCGACACAAGGTGGAGGTTCGGACAGATCATAGGAACCTGGAACATTTGACCACGGCTAGAAATTGAATCAAAGGCAGATTCGTTGGTCGTTATTTTTGCCAGATTTAATTTCTCGGTTACTTACGTTCCAAGTGGTCAGAACCGGAGGGCGGATGCATTATCTCGAAACCGGAGTATACTTATGCCGAAGATCCTCTTCCTTTACGGACAGTGTTACCACCGGAATCTCTAGCCGTACTGCAGGAACCGGTAGATTTACGGGCCCAACTACGAGAGGCGCAACGTTTGGATGTGTGGGCGCAGCAGAGACGGGAGGACATTGGCCCAACTTCTCCATGGTCTTTTGAAGGCGATCTGCTTCGATATCGGGGTTTATTATATGTGCCTACCAGACCGTTGAGGGCTCTCATCATGACACAATGTCATGATAACCCAGCCGCTGGTCATTTTGGATTACACAAGACCTTGCATTTGGTCACTCGGACTTTTTGGTGGCCTCGAGTTCGTCATGATGTGTCTTCTTACGTCGCTTCTTGCGTTCAATGTAGGCAAGCGAAAGCAGCATCCGGTGCACCTCCTGGACTTTTGCAACCCTTGCCGACTCCAAGTAGACCATGGGGAGCGATCTCTATGGACTTTCTGACACATTTACCGTCTTCATCGGGGTTCACAACAGTGCTTGTGGTAGTGGATATGTTGACTAAAATGGCCCATTTCATTCCCTGTCGGAAATTACCATCGTCCCTTTTCTGGCTCAGTTATTTTTGCAACATATCTTCCGTCTACATGGACTGCCTGATAGAGTGGTTTCTGATCGTGGGGTCCAGTTTACGGCAGAATTTTGGAAACAGTTAATGGCGGCTTTGCAAGTGAAAGTATGTTTAGCGTCAGCGCACCATCCGGAAACTGATGGCGGGACGGAGAAGGTGATTGGGATTCTTACTCAATATTTGAGATGTTTTGTTAATTTGCGACAAAGCGATTGGGTGAAATACCTCCCGTTAGCAGAATTCGCGTTTAACAACTCGCAGCATACCTCCACCCGTGTCACGCCATTTTTGCAAATATGGGTTATCATCCGCGTTTCTTCCCATTAACTATGATGGATTCCCGGTTCCTGAGACCCGAGAGTTTTTGGAAGAACTACACGCAGTTCGCCGTCTACTGATACAACAATTGAACAAGGCAAAAGAAGATTATAAGCGGTTTGCAGATCGGTCCCGTCGAGATACACCTCCGTTAGTTGTGGGTGATAAAGTGTGGCTATCTACAAAACATCTGAAGGTCGATCGCCCTATTAGAAAACTTGATCATCGGTTTATTGGTCCGTTCCCGATTGAGGCAGTTATTAATCCCGTGGCATACCGCCTCACTTTGCCACGATCCATGCGTATTCACCCGTCTTTCATCGATCTCTTTTGATTCCTGATTCTTCTGTTTGTCGATTACGTGATTCTGCTGAACCGGGTCCGTTATCATTGCCTTCTGAGGAGCCTGCTGTTGGCGATACGGTGGTCGGCGTCCTTGATTCCCGTTGGCTCAAAGGTCGCTTCCAGTATTTGGTCAGGAGGAGGGTAGATGACTCGGAGGTTTGTTCCTGGACGGATGCGTCTACACTTCATGCTTCGGATCTGCTTCGAGACTTTCATGCACGCTTCCCTTGAAACCGCATCCGGATCGCCAGACCCGGGGAAGGGCCCTGCGGTGAGGATAGTGTTGTGATTCCGGCATCTGCTACAGGTTTTTGAATGACAGCTCCAGCGAGGAGGACTTATATGAATCAGCAAGTTCTAACGATGAGGAGGAGATGAATGCATTTGATTTGCAAGATCGGCTTGAACCTTCAAACTCCTCCACCCTTCAATTAGGTGGTCAGCCGGGAGCGGGTGATAATGAGGAACAAATGTTATCTTCAGGTGAAGAAGATGATAATTTGGATGATTGCTGGGTAGATGTCAGGACAAGACGTCTCCTGACAAGGAGGAACCAACGAGGTTACAGTAGGAGAGCAGACCAGCAATTAGACTAATTAGTTACTCTATAAAGGGAGAGATATGACTTTGCACTTTGTCCGGAACAAAGTGTCTATTTACAAGAGAGAACTGAAGAGCACAGTTTGGAGGATTTTGATCTGAAATATCTTGTTGGGATTTGGATTTAATTCGTTGGAACTTCTACTTATTGGAATTATTTTGTGAAGGACTTTGATCTGAAGAATCTTGTTGAGTCTTGGATTTAGTTCGTTGGAACTTTTACTTATTGGAGCTATCTGTGAAAATTCCTGTTTGCTGCCTTTCTTTACAAGGACTGTTGCTTTCAGCCTTATCTGTTTACTTTAAAAGGTGGGACATAACATTTTCCTGTTTGCTGCCTTTCTTTACAAGGACTGCTGCTTTCAGCCTTAACTGTTTATTTTAGAAGGTGGGACATAACATACATACATACATACATACATACATACATACATATATATATATATATATATATATATATATATATATATATATATATATATATATATTAATTATTCAGCTTTGTTCGGGTATTTTCCCACGTCATTATAGTTGTGCTTTTAAAGTTGTAGCAATGTTTCGGCAGAATCTCATCTGCCATCATCAGGCTTCTGTATTGTGTTCGTCTGTGAGTCAGACTTTTACAGTTGTTTCAGTTTTAAATTTGGGGCTAGCCTACTGCTGTGCCAGAATGGTTTTTTCTTCATCCTGATTGGTTGGGAGTCTTGGTCTGTGCTTATTGGTCTTGGAGTTTGCTGTGTTCTGCTTGATTGGTGTTTCTAATATCTTCTGTCTGTTTTGTGGCTTTTTGTGTGTGTGTCTTGATCGGCTGGCAACATTGTGTTCCTGTATTGGAGGCTTTTAGTGCGGCTTGGCTCCGAGTAAATGGACGGCTATCATTTGTTAGGAAGCTAGGTTTCATCTGGGTGCCTAGTTGGGGTGTGTTTGAGCTGGAGGTATCGGGGGGGGGGATCTGTTTGTGCCCAGGTGTTTGCCTGGCTAGTGGTGTGGAAATTTTTTTGTTTGTGAGTGCAGGCTTCCAAATAATTGACAGTCTGGTGGAATCATCTCTTCTATTCATGCTTTCAGGTCTTTTTTCAATCTCTTGGCTTCTCTGATAATTTTGTGGCTGGGGTTTTCTATAGTGGCTAGGGTTTTGGTGCCATTGAAGTTGATGCTATGACCTGTGGCTTCCATGTGTTAGACTAGTGAGGAAGTGTGTTCCAGCTTTTTTACTGCATTTTTGTGTTCATCCAGGCGGGTGCTTATTCTTCTATTAGTCTGTCCAATGTATATGGCCGGGCATGATGCACAGGGGACTTCATATATGCCTTGGTTTTCCAGGTCAATTTTATCTTTGGGGTTTCTAAGGATGGCTGCTATTTTTCTGTCTGTTTTGAAGGCAGTCTTGATGTGATGCCTGTGTAGTATCTTACTGATTTTGTCTGTAGTACCTCTTGTGTAGGGCAGGACAGCTGTTCCGGAAGCCTGATGATGGCAGCCTGATGGAAACCTGATGATGGCAGATGAGATTCTGCTGAAACGTTGCTACAACTTTAAAAGCACAACTATAATGACGTGGGAAAATACCCAAACAAAGCTGAATACCATACATGTAAGTACCCGCAAAAACTTAAGAAAACATATATATATACTAGAAAGAACAAAATCCTGTTAGCCCCATTCAATAGAAAAGAAAATGAGCAGTGCCGTGCTAGATCAGACCCCTGGCCTGTGTATTCCAGCAGTTTCTTCTCACAGCAGCTGACTTTCTGCCCACTAGCCTGGCCAGCAGAGGGCCCACAGAGGCAGTCACAACTGCCCTCAAGACTATCAGCTTTTGATCCCCTGATTTCCATGAATTGACCAGTGAATTCTAAAATTGAACCACCTGTTGTGTAAACAAAAGTCTTTGGTCTGTCTTGATTCTTCCAAGATTCAATTTCATTGGTTGACCTCTGGTTCTAGTATTTTGGGAAGGAGAAAGTATCTTCCTCTTTAGTTTAGTTTACTTTATTGTCATTGCACCTTGTACAGCGAAATCAAACACCATCTTCAGTGCACATCATGACCATGACCATGAAAATAAACACAAACACACATCCTTCACCCTCCACACATTGGAGTGAAAACTCCCAACACTGCACCAATACAGTGCACTCTTGTCCCTTTATCTCTCTATGCCTGATTTGCCCAACTCATTAGGTCCCCTCTCATTCGCTTCCTTTAAAAACTAAAATGCCCCCATTTTTTTTCTCATAGGAAATATGTTCCAGTCTCTTAACCATCTTAGTTTCCTTCCTCTGAACCTTCTCTAATTACATCCCATTGATAGAATGATGACCTTCTTCTATGTATTTCATTTATATTGTGTGCACTTTATGTGTTCCATGTGCAATGCTTGTAAAAAAAAAAAAAAAGAGGTGGGATTACAAGAGCATAGCTTGTGTTTTTAATACTTTCTAAGCCAATCCTGTTCCCAACTTTTCAGAATGAGAAATGATTAGTTGATTTTAAATACAGTACTATTGGAAGAAATATCTTTCTGGGTTCAATTCCAAGTGGGAAAAAAAGACACTGGAAACATGGAGGCTGTTTGGAAAGATGGTTTAATGGTGGACAGGACCACATGGCTTGGAGCTCCTGAATGAACAAAGGATGATCACATGCTTCAAGATGTTGAGTGAAGAAGAAAAACGGCTGAGATGCTAAGAATGCCTGGGTTTTATGCCCTCTGTTGGGCCCCACCTCAATGTTTCCTGTTCCTGTGTAAGAAATGTATCCCATTGGCGGTCAGACTCCCAGGGGGTGTGGGGTGGGGTCTTAGCTAAACTTTGTAAGACTTTGGGTGCTGGCTGATGTAAGGGGCCATGTGGTTAGATGGGTAGAGGGCTCTTTTGTTTTGTAGAATAGACTGGCTCAGGCCTTAATGGCCCCATTGGCAAGGGTGAGAGGGCTGAGTTTCTGCCTCTGAGTTTCTACTCTTTTTAAGGGAAATATTCTGCCCTTTTTGTATTTCCTAAGATATTTCATTTTTCTAGGAGAGGAGTGGGTTATAACTTCCAACAATACTGTTGGAAGAATTATCCTTCTGGGTTCAGTTCCAAGTGGGTAAAAGACACTGGAAACATGGAGGCTGTTTGGAAAGATGGTTTAATGGTGGACAAGACCACATGGCTTGGAGCTCCAAAGTGAAAAGGATAATCACATGCTCCAAGGTGAAGGAAAAGAGAAGGAAGGGCCAAGATGCTGAGAGTGCTTTGTTTTATACCCTCTGTTGAGATTTGAATTTCACCTTGTATTCTGATTGGTTGTCAGACTCCCATGGAGCAATGCAGGGGCAACTCTGTAGGCTGTCCTGAATTCCAGGCTTGGTTGAGCCTTGCTCGATGATGATGCAATGAAAAGGGCTTTGGGCAATTGCTATAGCTTTACCTGGAGATCTTTGTTATGTAAAATATTCTGGCCCAGGCCTTAATGGCCCACCCATTAACAAAGGTAATGAGCTTCTGCTTCTGAGGTGAGTTTCTGCTTCTGAGTTTCTACTCTTTTTAGGAGAAATATTCTGCCTTTTTCGTATTTCCTAGGATATTTCATTTTTCTAGGAGAGGGGTGGGTGCTAACTTCCTACAATACTATATAAGATTCCTTTTAAAATTTAATCTTTTACCAATCTTGGATTCTACTATACTATGTAACCGACTAAATTTAAAAAAAAAAATGCCAGCACTTTGTGACTGTTAATCAAGAGTATTAGCTGGTTTTTTAAGTTGAATATTTAGCAACTAACATCTGTCCTACTTTGCAAACATTTATTATTTATTTCATAAAAGTATTTACAGACTGCATATCCATAAAAAAAACACCTGAAAAACCAAAGTGCTGTAGAGTAAAATAAGATGAGATTATTGATAGGGAGACCAATATAAAACAAATGTGTGTGTTTTTTTTTTAATGCTTAAAATGCACCAGGATAGTTGGGACACATCAGAGGATAAGTTCTTCTTTAAGATATACAACATCAGAGGGGGGGCCTAATTCTGCATCACTCCTAAGAGATGATTTGCAGAATACAGAACAAATTGATGAACCTGTCCTACAAATACCTGAGAGTTGAAACATTTTAATACAATATTTAAATTAATCTGGTATTGTATACTTGTGTAAGAAAGCATACCTATCAGTATGTAAGAAAAATATAAATTGTATCAGGTGCTTCTTGAGGTAATGCTCTGCTACACAACCCGACTGTGAAAATCTTTGCAGTGGTGTTTTATGAAGGTTTGAGCAAAGTCTCCATCAAAGTTGTTTTGTAAGGCAACGTGACCCCCTCCCTTCACTTCTAATGATGGGGAGAACATATTGCTTCTTTCTGCTTTGTTTTGCAGGCCCTCAGATATTCCTTTTTGACATTTGGAAAAGCCAGGATGGGCTTCTGCATCCATACAGTTCCTCTGCAGAAGCTACTGTAGAAGGCTACAAGTCAAGCTGCCTTTAGTGTGAAGCTCTTTAAAGAAGGAAACCTATTTCACCAATCTGTTTTTTAAAGCATTTTTTCCATCATTGCAAGGCCAGCTTATTTGTCCTGTGCTTGTTCATGGATGTGATGAGGACTATTCTTCAGCTGGTTTGTCACAGAGCCAGACGTTTTGGGTGGCAGAAAAAGAATATGACCGAAAATATAACTGGGTCACCCAAGGTTAACTGGCCTCCATGTATAAGGATCTGAGAATATACCATAAACAGCCAAGAAAACAAACTGATGGAACATCAGACAAATCAACCCAAAGTTCTCACTCAAGGCATAAATGGCTAGACTCAAATTATTCTACTTACGACTGTTGGAAGAAATATCCTTCTGGGTTCAGTTCCAAGTGGGGGGAAAAGACACTGGAAACATGGAGGGTGTTTGGAAAGATGGCTTAATGGTGGACAGGACTACATGGCTTGGAGCTCCAAAGTGAAAAGGATGATCACATGCTTCAAGATGTTGGGTGAAGGAAAAGAAAGGGCAAGATGCTGAGAGACCCTTGGTTATATACCCTCTGTTGGGCCCTACTTCAGTGTTTCCTGTTCCTAAGAAATGTAAGAAATGTATCCCATTGGCTGTCCGACTCCCAGGTGCTGGTGTCTTAGCTAACTTTGTAGACTTTGTCTGGACCACATGGCTTTACCTGAGTGATGGCTGATGCAATCTTCCCAGGCCATGTGGTGAGATGGGTAGAGGGCTTTGTTATGTAGAATATTCTGGCCCAGGCCTTAATGGCCCACCCATTAACAAAGGTGGGGGTGAGCTTGAGGTGAGTTTTTGCTTCTGAGTTTCTACTTCTCTTTTTAGGGGAAATATTCTGCCTTTTTAGTATATCCTAAACATTTCATTTTCCTAGGAGAGGGGTAGGTTTTTAACTTCCAACAGGACACATTATGCAAAGACCCAGCTCTCTGAAAAATGCTGGGGAAGATGGAAGGAAGGAAAAGAAGAAGCTAACCATCAACAAGATGGTGTTACAATAGTTGTTACAATGGTGATGAACAGATCTTTGGAAAATTTAAAAGAACATCTTAGGGAATAGATAGTTATGGAGAATATCTATCTGTATGGTTGCTAGGAGTCAAAAAGAACTTCATGGCACACCCTCCTCTTTAAGCATTTCAACACAATGGCTCTCTTTACAAGCCTATTCTATTCTGTAACGTTTGTCAACTCTTCTTATGTCACTCTACTTATCTCCACCCATATATTTGGTATTTTACAAAGAACGGACTTCAAATCTAAAACTGATACTAAAAAAACAAGTTGGGAAACAAAACAAAAATGAGTGCAGAAAGAATATATCAAATTTCAATTATTTCAATTATTGCATTGGGCCTACAGGTTTCTTCCAAAATCTACATGGAAGTAACACAACAGTATTACACTCTATCCTTAAAGCATCTGCCTAGTCACAAATTTTATTAAAATCTCTTAGTAGAATGGTACAAACTATGTTCTATTTATTTTTTCAGTGTGCTTTTTTCTTTCGGTCCACACTGGACTTCATTGTTAGATGTCATACCATTTCTAAGAAATAAAAGCAAACAAATATTTACATAATATTAGGACTAGCATTGTATATGCGCTCTTTTATTGACCTTGCTTTTATGACTTCAGAGGCAATACGAGACATAGAAGCAAAGCAAGTAGAACAACAGGTTTGATAGAACTCTTTTCATAGCCAAAGCAAGACAATCTTTACTGTGTAAAGAGCTCAGTTGTTAAAAAAAGAAAGCAATCATTTAAAACTATGACTGTGTTAAAGAGTTAACGTTAAGTGACTTAAACAGATGATGTAGTGATCTGTTTGGGATTAAATCATCTCTTTTTATTTAAAATCCAAATGGAAGTGGAAAGTTGCATGTCTGTCTGTTTGTCTCTCTCTCTCCATCCATCCATCCAGTCATATTTTATTTTATTTTATTTGATTTGTCAATTGTTTACAAGATAATAAGTACAAGTGTATACATAGTTGTGAATATATGAAATGGGTACATATAAGAAAAATAAAAGAATAAGAGAAACAATAGGACAGGGACGGTAGGCACGTTGGTGCGCTTATGCACGCCCCCTACTATATATTCAAAAGGACAAACAGGGTGGAGTTGTTGAAAAATATCCCCACCACCAGAAGGCTCTGCAATGCATGAGACCAATTCCTTGTTACTAATATTATTGAGCTATTACATTTACTAAATTAACTCGGCTATCCTCAGAAACGCCATCTTGTCTGCTCTTTGCTTTATGTGCAGGCGAGTGTGCACGTACGTATAAATAAAACTTATGTCTATTTTTTTACTTTTTTAAAAAATTAGTAGATAGTCCTCAACTTACAACAGTTCATTTAGTGACAATTTGAAGTTTCAAGCAATACTGAAAAAAGTGATTTTATTGTTTTCCACACTTATGACCATTGCAGCATCCCCATAACCACATGATCAAAATTCAGACGCTTGGCAAATGACTCATATTTATGATGTTGGCAGTGTCCTGGAGTCATGCAACCAGCTTTTGAAACCTTCTGACAAGCAAAGTCAATGTCATTTAACAACTGTTACTAATTTAATAACTGTGATTCACTTAACAGCTGTCAAGAATGGTCATAAAAAGGGCAAAATTCACTTAACAACTCTCCCAGTAACAGGCTCAATTGTGGTCGTAAGTTGAGGATTATCTCTATTTGTACCTGGTATATTTCTTTTTGTGATTTTCAATTCTGGTATTACCCAGACAAATAAACCAGGAAATTACTCAAATATCATCTCAGTTATCAATATTTTTTTGAATGTGATTCAACAGCCTTTCAGGAAACGTAGTTCCCAGCTTCATAGAATATATAGGCAGTCCTCTACATACAACCATTCATTTTGTGATCTTTCAAAGTTGCAACAGCTGTGGAAAAAAAAAGACATGTCCAATACTTGCACTTACAACCATTGTAGCATCCTGTTAGATGAAAACAAAAAAACAGTCAAGAGAAGGTTCCGGAATCTGGTGTCAGGTTCTCCAAAATACATGCAGGACAAGAGAAATCCAATTCAAACTTGTTATTGCTTCAGTAATAAAAAGTATGCATGCACCCAAGTTCTTTCTTTACAAGGAGTGTGCTCACAAGTTGTTATACCAGCATTCTATACAACTTCAAAAACTTGATACTTAATTTCATAATTCCTTTCTACCAATTGTCTCTTTTCTGCCCAGCAACAGTCAACACGGCCATCATTCCATACACCAGGCCTCCAGTGCAAAAGAACCTATTTTTAAGTCAGCACCGCCTTTCATAGGCTGTATATTATTTAATCATGAGTTGAGGTAGTGTTAGGAACTTAGCATTATAAGTTTGTTTTGATGATTTGGGTATTAAAAGTTTTACACAGTGGAAGACATGAGGTAAACACCGAGTACAGCAGCAAGCAATTTCTCCAATTATAATACATAAAATATATATTAAAATGTTTTTAATCATCCCAAATTAGGCAGCCAGGAAGTGTTACAAAGATTATAAAAGGGCATGGAAGAACTTATTTGAGTTATGTCATGAAAGTTGGAGAATTGTAAGATAGAGTGGACATCCATAAGGATCTGATATCCCTGATCAATATAGGTGCATATACACTACTCAAAAAAATAAAGGGAACACTTAAACCAGTGGTCCCCAACCTTTTTGTACCAGGGACCAGTTTCAAGCACAAACACTTTTTCAAGGACCGGGAGGGGGGGGGAGGAAGAGTCCGAGTTTGGTGGTTTGCTTGCAGACGTTTCATTACCTGACTAGGTAACATCTGATGTTGTTACCTAGTCGGGTAATAAAACGTCTGCCAGCAAACCACCAAGTTCAGGGAGCGCCTCGGCCCTGCCTCCCTCAGCCCCATCCCTCAGGTGTCTCCCTCCCTCCCTCAGGTGTCTGCCTCGTTCCTCTCTCAGTCGCTCTCTCGCTGCTCACCAGCCCAGGAAGAAACTGCTTCAAAGAAGCCGGGGGTGGCTTTTCCTGTCCGCAGCTCCTCCAAAGTGCCCGTTTACCCCACCCGCCCTCCCACGTGCGGTTCAATCCACAGTGCTCCGTTCTGCCTGCCTGCCTGCCTTCTTCGTTTGGAGCAGCTTCGGCTGATAAAAAGAGGCGAATAGTTATTATTCTCAGCAAGCTGCTCCCAAACAACTAGACAGGCAGAACGGGGCACTGAATTGAACGCGCGGGCGGGCGGGTGGGGGTGAACGGGCGCTCGGAGGAGCTGCGGCGACAGGAAAAGCCACCCCCCCGGCTTCTTTGAAGCAGTTTCTTCCTGGGCTGGTGGAGCAGCGAGAGAGCGACAGAGAGGAACAAAGCGGGAGGAAACCGAAGCTGCTGAGCCAGAGAGCAGGACAGGCTTTGGTTGCTTTCTCCCTCCCCTTCTTTCATTTGTGTCCTTGATCCCCGATCCCAGCAGCATTCACCGAAGGCGAAGAAAGCCGCCATTTTTTTTTTATTTTTTTTTCTTTGCGGCCCGGTACAGAGTGCTCCACGGACCGGTACCGGTCCGCGGCCCGGTGGTTGAGGACCCCTGACTTAAACAACACAATGTAACTCCAAGTCAATCACACTTCTGTGAAATCAAACTGTCCACTTAGGTAGCAACACTGATTGACAATCAATTTCACATGCTGTTGTGCAAATGGAATAGACAATAGGTGGAAAGCATAGGCAGTTAGCAAGACATCCCCAATACAGGAGTGGTTCTGCAAGTAGTGACCACAGACCACTTCTCAGTTCCTATGCTTTCTGGCTGATGGTTTGATCACTTTTGAATGGTGGCGGTGCTTTCACTCTAGTGGTAGCATGAGACGGAGTCTACAACCCACACAAGTGGCTCAGGTAGTGCAGCTCATCCAGGATGGCACATCAATGCGAGCTGTGGCAAGAAGGTTTGCTGTGTCTGTCAGCGTAGTGTCCAGAGACACTACCAGGAGACAGGCGAGTACATCAGGAGATGTGGAGGAGGCCTTAGGAGGGCAACAACCCAGCATCAGGACCTCTCCCTCTGCCTTTGTGCAAGGAGGGACAGGAGGAGCACTGCCAGAGCTCTGCAAAATGACCCCCAGCGGGCCACAAATGTGCATGTGGCTGCTCAAACGGTCAGAAACAGACTCCATGAGGGTGATATGAGGGCCCAACTTCCACAGGTGGGGGTTGTGCTTACAGCCTAACACCATGCAGGACGTTTGCCAGAGAACACCAAGATTGGCAAATTTGCCACTGGCATCCTGTGCTCTTCACAGATGAAAGCAGGTTCACACTGAGCACGTGACAGACGTGACAGGGTCTGGAGACTCTGTAGAGAATGTTCTGCTGCCTGCAACATCCTCCAGCATGACCAGTTTGGCAGTGGGTCAGTAATGGTATGGGGTGGCATTTCTTTAGGGGACCGCACAGCCCTCCATGTGCTCGCCAGTGGTAGCCTGACTGCCATTAGGTACTGAGATGAGATCCTCAGACCCCTTGTGAGACCATATGCTGGTGCGGTTGGCCCTGGGTTCCTCCTAATGCACGACAATGCAAGACCTCATGCTGCTGCAGTGTGTCAGCAATTCCTTCAAGATGAAGCCATTGATGCTATGGACTGACCCGCCCGTTCCCCAGACCTGAATCCAATTGAGCACATCTGGGACATCATGTCTCGCTCCATCCACCAATGCCACGTTGCACCAGACTGTCCAGGAGTTGGGGGATGTTTTAGTCCAGGTGTGTGAGGAGATCCCTCAGGAGACCATCTGACACCTCATCAGGAGCATGCCCAGGTGTTGTAGGGAGGTCATAGAGGCACATGGAGGCCACACACACTACTGAGCCTCATTTTGACTTGTTTTAAGGACATTACACCAAAGTTGGATCAGCCTGTAGTGTTTTTTTCCACTTTAATTTTGAGTGTAACTCCAAATCCAGACCTCCATGGGTTGCTAAATTTGATTTCCATTGATAATTTTTGTGCGATTTTGTTGTCATCACATTCAGCTATGAAATGAACAAAGTATTTAATAAGAATATTTCATTCATTCAGATCTAGGATTTCTTATTTTAGTGTTCCCTTTATTTTTTTGAGCAGTGTATTTAGCAAGGCACGTACACCATCTTGATTGGCCAATAGGAAATCCAAAGCCATTTGGTTTTGAAGAGTCACCTAAGATATTGAAATTACTTTGGCCCATTATCAACCAAGGGCATCTATAGTCACACTGATGTAAACTTCTCAGCTGCCAAAATGTTAAACAATCCCTATTCCAATTTGGCAACCTCAATCCCAGGTATAACCGCATGAAGTGTACTGGATAGTCCAATGCAGCTGACTGGTTTAACTGTAGGTAGACAGAAAGGGAAGATAAAGCAGCAAACAACTGTACTAAATAGATTTTAACTATTCCCTATTTCATGATATTCTAACCGCAAGAGGCCTGAATTCCTGGATGTGGCCTAGATCAGGGGTCTCCAACCTTGGCAACTTTAAGCCTGGAGGACTTCAACTCTGGGGAATTCTGGGAGTTGAAGTCCTCCAGGCTTAAAGTTGCCAAGGTTGGAGACCCCTGGCCTAGATCATTTCAAAGGGACTCTCTCCTTTTTGGTGTACAGCAAGGCCTTGGCAACGGGGAGAGCCTGAGGCAGCTGGGCTTCCTGAGCCTATTTTAGCCAGATTTCTTTTCAACAACCATTAGCCGATTCTGAAGATTGACTGCAGACCTTTTCTTGCCCCCAATTTAAGGGAATATTGTTTGAGGCGAGGAATTGGAATATTATTCTTTAATTGGACTATTATTTGCTTAACATATTTTGCCCTACCAGATAGTCCGGTAACCCACAGCCAGGACATTACTGCATCTCTAATTTACCTTGTTTCTTTGCTGCTAGATTGTGATTCACTTGGCATTAAAGGGAGAATTGTCCTCCGTGCCTTATGTTTATGAATTTTCATTGCTTGATTCCCCGAGTCAAAAGTAACGGTTGTCTATAGTTTATTAAGCATCTCTCCTCAATGCAGCAACCACATTGATTCTGTTGTAGTGCCACTCCCTGATTTTCTCTTAATTTTTCTTTTTGACCTCTCAGACCTACATTTCCTCCTTGTCCCTGAAAACCACCTCTAAATCCTCCTCATCCACCTCTTTTACAAAAACCATCCGAAAATCTTGCCCCAGGGAATTGTAAGAAAATAACCAATCTGTTATTACTAAGGCCAACTGCCAAAAATCAAAATGAACGTGAAATGTAGACCAGTTGGATTCATACAACATATTAACCCATATACTTTAGTTAAGCCATATTAATGCTTGGCATGATCTGAGAAGTTATCAATTCCTGAAGTATAACAATGACTCAGATGTTTTGGGACCAGATCAACTACTAGAACCCGCTACTTCAAGCTGCCACTTATGACATGCTATACCACATCACAGCTATTTAATTGCAATTTTATTTGGATAAACAAAATGTACAAATGCCTCTCACCTATTAAAACCTTAGATTTCTATCGCAATTAAAATTATTAAGTTATACAGTTGAGTATTTGACTAGTAGTCAACATAAAGTACACTTACAACTATATAATATTAAAAGGATCATGCATATTATGGAAGTGATTAATTACTTTAAACAGGTCAATCCATTTATTAATTTCTCTCCTTCTCTAAGGGCCCTGCCACCTAAGTCTTGTCCAAGGAATACCTCTGTTGAAGACACCGATTCTCCATATTATTAATAGTCAAGAATTAATATACATTATTCTGTTTCATGGATTCCTCTGCTGAATATTCAGCAGGATAATAAGGTCCATCTACCCATGACAGACAAGTGCATTTAGCTATATATTCCATGACTTCGTACACAACCTTCCTAGCCTTGTTAATCTTCTTTGGGATCTCTTTCAGGAAGCCACTGGGAAGATCCTGGAAAGATGTGGCAGTAGAGAGGACATCTTGTAGCTCTTTTAAATCACACTGAGCCTGTTGGATTTTTTGTTGAAGATGTTCAGGAAGGCTCTCCTGCATGTTAGTTAAGACTTTCTGGCAGACTTCCTGCATCTTCTGTGCCACAATGTAGGATGTGACAAGAGCACGGGATTCCATCTGTTATGAAACACACACACACAAGACTTGTTAATTGAACATCATAGATGTTCATCTAAAGTGGGGTAGAGAGGGAGGGGAGGGAGAGACATGGGCAGTTGAATATTCTGGCTTATGCATGGAGACATCATTGTTTATTGTTGTTCCCGATATCAGCCAGAGGTGATATTCAACCAGTTTGCACCTTTTCGGGTGAATTGGTAGCGGTTTTTTGGCGTGGGTCGCCGAACCGGTAGCGACCCCTGGCTGGCCACGTCCCCGACCAGGTTGCCCGGTCGCTCACTTGCCCCGGTTGCTCTCCTAGCTTTCCATATCACATGGTGGCTGTGGCACAGCTCGGGTGGATGTCCCAGGGCTGCTACACATGCGCACTGCGTGTGCAACCATTACACATGCAGTGCGCATGTGCAGCAGCCCCGGGCCATCCACCCACCTGCCTGCCCTCCTGGAGCACATTTTCTTCCTTCTCCCGGCAGACGTGCCTCTTTCAGCCCAGCCCAGCCAGCAGGTGGGCGAGTGGATATTCTGGGGGTCCTCTCCCCGCTTGTTGTGAGATGCCTGCTGCTGCTGCATGCTTTTTTTGGTGCGGCTGCAAGTCTTTTCTTCCTCACACAATTTTGTGTATGTGTGTATGTTCTGTAAAGGGTCTTTGAACCAGCTCTTCATCTGACCTTTTTCATATATCCTTTATTTAACCTTAGACTGTCTACTATTGACCTCATGCCTTTCCTAAGAGGTCTGTAGGGGGTGTGCATAAGCGCACCAACGTGCCTACCGTCCCTGTCCTATTGTTTCTTTTATTTTTCTTATATGTATCCATGTATTCATAACTATGTTTTTACTTATACCTATTATCTTGTAAGCAATTGACAAACCAAATAAAAAAAATAAAAAAATAAATATCCTGAGAAACACACAAAATCTTTTCTTCTGGTGCTAGATATAAATTTTGCATATAAATATATAGTTTGCTTAACAAGGATCCAATCTGGGTCAGTCACTGGGAGTAGAGGTTTAGTCTGTTTAATAATGGTTTACTGAATAAATCATAATTGGCTAGGTTTACCTAGTATGTCTAGCCACAAATCATTGTCAAGTCAACATCTTCAGTGAGCAACAACCATTCTATATTTTCTTGTATCTTCAAAAGATGAAGCATTCTCCTGCTGAGATACCTACCTCTGTTTGATTTGCTTCACTGCTCTGACCCTGCTTAGGTTGACCTTTGCACCATTCCTTCCACATTTGGTACACTTTTTCTTGACCTCTGTGAACTTTGTAGTCCAATTCCTCCTTGGTATATTTTAGCTATAATAAAGCAAAAAAAAAAAAAAAAAAAGTAATGCACTGCAAGCCCAGTGTTGTGTTTGACACCATAACTACAGCTGTGGCTCAAAGGCCAGAGCTATTCATTCCCTACTCAGATCATAAAGAGCCATGGTGGTGCAGTGGTTAGAATGCAGTACTGCAGGCTATTTCTGCTAACTGCCGGCTACTTGCAATTTGCCAGTTCAAATTTTACCCGCTCAAGGTTGACTCAGTGGAAGAGTAGATGATGAAACTGATTATTTTAACCAAAGAAAAGACTTTGTCCAGCTTTGTTTCAACTCGGAAACCATATTGGACTTTTTGCTTGAAACGGAAAGACATGAAACTTTAACTTTGGGATTTGATGATTGTTTATACTATTTAGAACAGTTTATAATTATAGCAATTCTGTGTATTTCTAATCATAGAGTAAGAGGCTACGGTGACATATTGTGTATATTAATCTTAGAGTAAAAGAGTAAGAGGCTAATGTATTTTGTACCTATATCTGAAAGTCGGATTTTTTTTTCTTGTTTTTCCACATCGTAATTTTGGCTTTTTTTCTGAACCATTCTTTCCCCATGATTCTATGGTTCTCTAATTCCCTTTGTTTCTTTACATTTTATTCTTGTTGAAACTTAATCTTTTTTTTTAAAGGGAAATATTTTCCCCAAGAGAAAAAAATAAAAGGAACCAAAGTGCACAATTAGCTGGGCATTTTTTTTTCATTATAGAATTGCCGTAGCCTTTGACATTAGCATTACTAGACAAGGGTCATTTTGGCCTGGGAACCTCAGAGGGCATTGCTAGTGGTCCTCTAACACAGGGGTCCCCAACCACCGGTCCGCGGACCGGTACCGGTCCGCGGAACAAATCCTACCAGGCCACTGGTTTGCTGGCGCCGCCATCTTGTTTTGATGAAAAAGTGCTTCCGGTGAGCTTTTCCGGGTAGAAAGCTCACCGGAAGCACTTTTTCATCAAAACAAGATGGCGGCGCCCAGCTGATGCCGGTACCGGGCCGCGGCATAAAAAGGTTGGGGACTACTGCTCTAACAGGAACAAAGTAGATATAGTGAATATTTTTTGGGGTGTGTGTGTGTTTACAATTGAGCAGGATTAAAGGAACAGATTGGAACTTCAAGCCTTGCAGATGTTTATAAAAGGATTTATAAAATCCTTCCAGTGAGAGAAAATACTTAACTCTCTTCCAGGTTTGGATGTTCATTTCACTCCTCAAGCCCCATAAATCACCCCCCTCCAAAAATGGTATTTGCTAAAGAGATCATTCAGCATCTTACTGTACATGTTCCAACAAGGATGCTGTCTCTCACCCAAGGTCCGACTATTCACCCTTTCTTTTATTTCCCAAGCATAACATAGAATGACTCCGTTTCTTACCAAGTAAAAGAGCTGTTCAAGCTGGAACAATGTCTGCTGTGCACCCAGTTTGATCTTTATCAGAGAATGACGGTAGGCTCGACTACAGAGCTTGATTGACAAGGAACCCAGGCGCCTGTAGTAACTTGGCTCTTCTTTCTGTTTTTCAAGAGAAGCTGCTCCAGAGCCTCCAGGGTGGTCCGAAAATGCAATGGCAACTAAACAACAACAACTAGATCAAAAGGGATCCCCATTCACAACACCTGAGCTAATAATATCAGTAGTCACTTTTATTTCACAAATAAAATCCCTCACAATTATGTTTCTGAGAAATCTAGCCACTTTATTCCTCAAATAAATCCCCCTTGATTAAGCTTTGCGGAAATCTGGGCTACGCTTATATATAACTAAAAAAAAAAAAAAAAAGACTTCAAACCATCTCCCTCATTGTTAAAAATATTTAATTAGGGAAGTGAGGGGTACATATTTTAGCATATGTACTACAATTTAGTGAGAAATCAGCTTTGGCCCAGAAGATTCCTTTTCACTGCCCCTTGCCCAGCACTAAGCTATATTAGATTTTTTAGTGTAGCATGTTATGTGAACCCAACCTTCATGGCATGTAAAACAAGATCCATGGCTTATAGGTTGCGTGAAACTCTTCAGTTAAATTTTGTGAAAGAGTGAAAGATGTTAAAATACAACCCCTTTGGTGGATATGGGTAGGTACATATACATTTGATCAATAAATAAATTGATCTGCCACATTTTAGGGCAGTGTTTCTCAACCTCAGCAACTTTTAAGATGTGTGGTCTCTAACTCCCAGAATTCTGTCGGATGCTGGCTAGGGAATTGGAGTCCACAATCGTAAAAGCTCCCGAGGTTAAGAAACACTGCTTTAGAATGGTCTTGCTAAAGTTAGAGTAGAGAAAAGCATTTCATTTTTTGTGACCTTACAACAGCCTGTTATGGCCGTAAACCTTTTAGATTAGTTGAATCTGCAACTCCCAATAGGCCACCAATTTCTCCTGCACAAGAATACCAGCAGAAGGAAATCAGCTGGGCCTGATCTACATGGAGACTAAGATTTTATTTTATTTCTTTCTCTCCCTTTACCCTCACTCTCCTTCCCTAATCATTAGTTTTTATTCATTGCTTAAAGGGACAGAAAGGTCCATGCCTTTCATTTAGGTTAGGAGAAAATAAGTCTTCAATAGTCTCCACAGCAGAGTAGAAATAACAAATACCCTTTTCACTTAACCTTCAGCCTAAACTTTGCCTATGTCTTAAAATCAGCTGTAGCAAGGAGGGTCAATTGGGAAGAGGAGTGATCGGAGGATAGAGGAATTTGGAAGAAAATTTATAAGACTGGTAAGCTTGTGCTTTTAAAAGTTTGCTAAAATGTGACCTGATTTTTTTAAAAAGTAAAATTGGTTCTATTCAGGAGCATATGGATTGGATACCTGGATTTGATTCTTAGAATACTTTATTCTGCAACAAAGTACATTTATCCATGCCTCTAGCTTTCTTAGTTCGTTTTTATACAATTGACTGAGAGCACCTGGCTTCCCTTACAAATTTGGTCTTCTGTCTATTCTATTTTCTATCAATGCTGTAGACTGCATATCCTTTGGCACAAAGATCTATCTTTTGCTGGAGATGCAGTACAGGTAGTCCTTGACTTACAACAGTTCATTTAGTGACAGTTCAAAGTTACAATGGCACTGAAAAAAAGGAACTTATGACCATTTTCACACTTATGACCACTGCAGCATCCCCATGGTCATGTGATCAAAATTCAGTTGCTTGGCAATTGATTCATATTTATGACCATTGCAGTGTCCTGGGAATATGTGATCAATCACCTTTTGCGACCTTCTGACAAGCAAAATCAATGGAGAAGCCAGATTCACTTAACAGCGTGGTGGCTAACCTAACAACTGCAATGATTCACTTAACAACAGTGGCAAGAAAAGTCATAAAATAGGGCAAAACTCACTTAACATCTTTCTCACTTAGCAACAGAAAGATTGGGCTCAATTGTGGTTCTTAAGTCGAGGACTATCTGTATAAGCAACTTTATCCTAGATAAGATCATTCAGTTCCTCTATCACACAGCATGGGCTTGGGTTAAGTCATGGATGATCAATTATGGTTTGTTGAATAAGCCACAATTGCTGGCTTTTCACATCAGCTGGGTCAAAACCAAGCAAATCTCCTCCTCATTTAGCATACTCACTGACCAGCAGGAACTATCTAGGCAAGAGATTTTCCCTATCAAAATTAAGAGCTCTCAATTTAAAAAAAAAGAGCTAGAAAATATTAGATTCTATTTTTAAAAAAAATAACTAATCTGTTTAGCATACCTCCCAATGCTTATTTTACTTCTGACATATTTTCAATATTTTATACTTTTATTAGGCCAGTATAGTGTATTCTTAGTCTACATTTCCTAGCCAATGCCTTTCAGATGTTTTAAACTTTATTCAAAGTATTAAAAGTGAATGAATAAATACTGTTAAGTTGGTTAACTATCTCAGCTATTATATACATTTATTTATGGATTTTGAAAAAAAATTAACTGTTTTATAGTTTTAGAATTATATGCCATCCAGAGTCATTGGCAGAGATAAATGACTATAGAAATAAAATAAGTAAATAAATTTAGAGGTCAAACTTATTGGATCGTGGATAATCAAGAGAGGGAACTGCATAATCTTACAAAATTCCTCATCCGTGATTGGCAGAAAGTGCTCTAGTAAGTCGTCTGATTTGAAGATCATCTTGTCAACACTACTGGACATCATCTGTGCCATATTGATTTCCATCATAGTGTTCACAGCACTCCTCGCTGAACACAATGTCACTTCCACACTCTCCGCAGCAGCTTCAATGCCTATATCTAGCATGGTATCCATAATATCCTTTGCTTCAGTCAATTTGGTATAAATAGATCCAATGGCATTTGTCATGATCTTGGGGCGAAAATCCAAAACAGAAAGTATCACAGTGAAGAATGACAAAAATTGACAGAATTAAGCACTAGCACATATACCCTCCTCTCTAAATTTGGATTCTATGTTGTTCTTGCATCCAATTTGGATTTGATTTGTATGTTTGTTTTTAGTGCAATTACATTTAAAAAACAACAACAAATATACAGGTAGTCCTCAACCTACAACCACAACTGAGTCCAAATTTTCATTAGCTAAGCAAAGGCAGTTAAGTGACTTTTGCCTCATTTTACAATTGTTAAGCGAATCATGAAGTTGTTAAGTGAATCTGGCTCCCCCATTGACAATGACATTGTCAGATGTCAGCTGGGAAGATTACAAATGGTGGTCACAAGACAGACAGACACACAGACAGTGCAACTGTCATATATACATGCCAGTTGCCAAGCACCCAAATTTTGATCATGCGACCATGGAGATGCTGCAATGGTCATTAAGTGTGAAGAACACTTAAGCTACTTTTTTGGTGCTGTTGTAACTTTGAATGGGCATTAAATGAATGGTTGTTAAGTTGAGGACTACCTGTACACAATACGAAATTGATTACTGTGTTCTAAGGATACTGAGAAATGGGTCAGGGTAAGAAATGAAACAAAGAAAAAGACTTTTACATATGCAAATACCCCCAAATCTGTCAAATGGTTTATAAATCTGGAACTCAATTACCCTACTAGTATGGTGATGCTGAACCTATGACATGCATGTCAAAGAGGACGCGTTTTGGGTAACACACCAGTGTTTACCAACACCCAACAACTATTCTTAAATGCACACGTTGTTCTCATGCAATTTTCGGAGGCCTTGGAAGCTGCATGAGAATGGGGTGGGGTGGGGTTTGTTGTCTTGCAACCTCTGGAGTTGTGTGAGAGAGCCATGCTCATGCACAGCCTCTGGAGGCTCTAAAAATCATGCAAGAATCAGACAGTTTTCAGAAGCCACAAAAGAGCATTTTACAAAACCTAAAAAGAAAAAAGAAAAAGAATAAAGGCCGCATGTGATCCAGAGCTGCCTCAGATAGGCCATAGAGGCCTGTCAACAGAAAAACACCACCTGAAGGTAAATGGCATATGGCATATTCTGAGGAATCACACATGATTGGACTGTATTTTTTTCAAAATTAATGTGTAAAAAATTGTTTCTTGTGTGAGTATGAGAGAGACACACACACAAGAGTCCCTCTCTAAGGGAGATAGGCAATTCAGAAATGTGCATAAATAAAATAAAAAAGTTAATCATTTTCCAAAATTTTGACATGCCAAACCCAAAAGTTTCACCATCACTAGACTAATACTACAATGGACCCTACTAAACTTAAGGGGATGTTTTGCATTTTTAAAAAGCACCAAGAGCATATCAAATACTTGCTGGAGGAGTCCTACTTGTCCAAAAACTTGGGAGGCTTTAAAGGAAAAAAGAAAATATCCTTTTTTTTCTCTCCCACAGGAAAAAAAGGTTGGTTGGCATTTCAGCATGACCTGGCTGGTACAGCACCTGCTGATCATAGATGGGTCTAAAATCCATGCTTATGAAGCTGATCACCTACCTCTTGTACTGACCTACAGTATAGAGAGAAAATTTGTGATCTTCCAAGTCTTACTGAATTACAATGACCTGCATCCTTCACATTACCCATCCTACAGATGTTGGAAGTTGTAATTCAGTGAAATCTAAAATGTCACATGTTGCTTACATGGATCTACACAGATTGATTAAATGATATTATGGAAGGTCAAGTGATTACCTGGTCCACTGTCTGCTGCATAATAGGAAATTTGTGTTGTAGCCTGTCAAGATTTCTACAGGCAAACATATTTGCAAAAGAAACTGTAAATAGTAATGAAAGAAAGGTTTGATTACTTAAAATATTTCGGTTATGTTCAACAACTACATGTTACTTGTATTTGGGTTTTATTGCTACTTAGCAATACGAAAAGCCTATATTATTTTATGCCACAGTGTAATGATACAAAGAAAAGTGGTCACATGGAGGTGAGATTACAATGCTATGCATTCATTTAGGTGGTTGGAAATTCAAGGCCATATGAATAGACATAAACAGCACATCAAAAGATAAGGGCTATGTGCTCTATGTATACCATCTGAGTGCGCTTACTTTGAAACCAATGATCTTTTATACACTGCTCAAGAAAATAAAGGGAACACAAAAATAAGACATCCTAGATATGAATGAAATATTCTTATGAAATACTTTGTTCATTACATAGTTGAATGTGCTGACAACAAAATCACACAAAAATTATCAATGGAAATCAAATTTAGCAACCCATGGAGGTCTGGATTTGGAGTTACACTCAAAATTAAAGTGGAAAAAAACACTACAGGCTGATCCAGCTTTGATGTAATGTCCTTAAAACAAGTCAAAATGAGGCTCAGTAGTGTGTGTGGCCTCCACATGCCTGTGTGACCTCCCTACAACGTCTGAGCATGCTCCTGATGAGTTGGCAGGTGGTCTCCTGAGGGATCTCCTCCCACACCTGGACTAAAGCATCCCCCAACTCCTGGAGTCTGTGGTGCAATGTGGCATTGGTGGATGGAGAGAGACATGATGTCCCAGATGTGCTCAATTGGATTCAGGTCTGGGGAATGGGCGGGTCAGTCCATAGCATCAATGGCTTCATCTTGCAGGAACTGCTGACACACTCCAGCCACATGAGGTCTTGCATTGTTGTGCATTAGGAGGAACCCAGGGCCAACCGCACCAGCATATGGTCTCACAAGGGGTCTGAGGATCTCATCTCGGTACCTAATGAGTCAGGTTACCTCTGGCGAGCACATGGAGGGCTGTGTGGTCCCCTAAAGAAATGCCACCCCATACCATTAGTGACCCACTGCCAAACCAGTCATGCTGGAGGATGTTGCAGGCAGCAGAACGTTCTTCACGGCATCTCCAGACCCTGTCATGTCTGTCACATGTGCTCAGTGTGAACCTGCTTTCATCTGTGAAGAGCACAGGATGCCAGTGGTAAATTTGCCAATCTTGGTGTTCTCTGGCAAATGCCAAACGTCCTGCACGATGTTAGGCTGTAAACACAACCCCCACCTGTGGACGTTGGGCCCTCATATCACCCTCATGGAGTCTGTTTCTGAACGTTTGAGCAGCCACATGCACATTTGTGGCCCGCTGGGGGTCATTTTGCAGAGCTCTGGCAGTGCTCCTCCTATCCCTCCTTGCACAAAGGCGGAGGGAGAGGTCCTGATGCTGGGTTGTTGCCCTCCTAAGGCCTCCTCCACTTCTCCTGATGTACTGGCCTGTCTCCTGGTAGTGTCTCCATGCTCTGGACACTACGCTGACAGACACAGCAAACCTTCTTGCCACAGCTCGCATTGATGTGCCATCCTGGATGAGCTGCACTACCTGAGCCACTTGTGTGGGTTGTAGACTCTGTCTCATGCTACCACTAGAGTGAAAGCACCGCCACCATTCAAAAGTGACCAAACCATCAGCCAGAAAGCATAGGAACTGAGAAGTGGTCTGTGGTCACCACCTGCAGAACCACTCCTTTATTGGGGATGTCTTGCTAACTGCCTATGCTTTCCACCTTTTGTCTATTCCATTTGCACAACAGCATGTGAAATTGATTGTCAATCAGTGTTGCTACCTAAGTGGACAGTTTGATTTCACAGAAGTGTGGTTGACTTGGAGTTACATTGTGTTGTTTAAGTGTTCCCTTTATTTTTTTGAGCAGTGTATTTTAAAAGCAGCTTTGTGTTTATAGCTTATTGACCATTGAACTGCATTAAGAGTTCAGGCATTTGTTGAAGTGGGAAGATTCTTGGAAGAAAATATGGAGGAGCAGGTCAGTAGCTGGTTCCACACACAGAATAGTGTTCTAATTTGTAGTGGGCCTATGACCAATTACTTACGTTGAGGTTCAAATATGTCGAGAAGAGGCTCTGTGCTTCTTGCAATATTCTTCACACCTGTCTCTGCAATTTCAAAGACCGCTTGGATAGCTGGGTGAGATTGCTTGGCAAAATTATAGGTAGACGAAACCCACTCATAAGTAGAACCGATTAATGGCACAGCAGCAAACTTTTGGATGACACACTAAGAAATAAGATACCATAGCATAGAATCACTTTTTTGCTGGATCCCAGAAGAACTGGGATCTTGATTGCAGAATTGCAGTTAGATCACATATTTGTGAAAGGCACACTTGTCAATGAATTCATACTGGTATGTAAAACTGAATAAATAGTAAACTGATACTGCTGAACTCTAGTTTGCTACTGTTTCTTTCTCAGCACATTATTGTGAGCACAATTCAAGAATGTCTAAGAAGTACAAAAGCTCTCGTCAGCATTTTCTTCAGTTCTTTGATAGTTTTATTGTGACTAAAATAGGAGCCTGTGGGCCTGCAGCTCTTTGAAAATAAATCTATGAAATAGATTAGAAAACCCATGCTGGGTTCTATCCCTGTCACATACAGTTTGACCTTAAATGATATCCTTGCTTCTTCCAGTATTGTCCACTTACCTGTTTATCATCTACAATCCTTACAGGCATTAACTCTGCTTCAGGAGAATACATGATGACAATATCGAGAAAGAGCGGCCAGCACTAGAGACAAAATATCTGATTCAGTCATCACACTAATACATCTAATTACATTACACACAATTTTATTCTCTTTTGCAGAAGCAGTAAGCCAGCTAAATAAACAAACCCTACCCTATATCTGCACTTAAGCAGTTTTATTCCAAGCTTGATTTATTTACACCACAAGGACATCTAGAGATTTCAGATCAGGCTTTAGTGATGAGGTCAAAAAGATTCCTTCTCTTATAGAGAATATCTGATTTCATACATTTAGCTGTATTGTAATGTGATTTGTTTGCTTTGGGCTGATTTTTATTCTTGCACTTTTTGGCAATTTATTAACTATGGTTTGTATAAATTATTCAGGTTTTAATTCTTAACTTATGATTTACAAGTTTTGACAAAAGCTCTTTATCATCTATGGTAGGGGTGTCCAACCTTGGCAACTTTAAGACTTGTGGACAAGAATTCCTCAGCCAGCCATGCTGATTGGGGGATTCTGGGAATTGAAGTCCATAAGTCTTAAGGTCGCCAGGTTTGGAAACCCTTGACCTATCAAAAAAGAAAAGAAAAAGTGATACTTTTTGGAAAAAACATTTCCAAGATTGCCCCCCCAACAAAACAAATATTTCAGCCCCAATTATATAGTTATCAGCTTAATATAGGACAACTCCTTTCTGCACAGTAATAAAAATAGTTGGCATTTCTGATTACAATTAGTCTTCAACATATGACCACAATTGAGCCCAAAATTTATATTGCTAAGTGAGACATTTGTTCAGGGGGTTTTGCCCCATTTTATGACTTTTCTCGCCACATTTGTTAAGTGAATCACTGCCATTCTTAAATTAGTAACATGGTTGTTAAGTGAATCTAGTTTCCCCGTGGACTTTGCTTATTAGAAGGTTGCAAAAGCAGATCACAGGGCTCTGGGACACTTCACCGTCATAAATGTGAGCCAGCTGTCCCACATCCAAATGTAAATCACATGACCATGGGGATGCTGCAGTGGTCATAAGTGTGAAAAACAGTCACTGTTTAAAATACTGTTGTAACTTTGAATGGTCCCTAAATGAACTGTTGTAAGTCAAAGACTAGCTGTATTCACAAACGTGTGCATTTCACTGCAGTTTTAAATTCAAATTGGAAAGACCTTTATGGAGGGCAGTTAATTCTGGCCCTGGTGGTTTCTCTCTAGCAAGGCCCTTCCCTTGCCACTGCAATCTCAGCCAAGAGTTACAGAGAACTCTAGGGTGATAACAGATTTGATTTAAACTGGTATTTCTGCTTTCCATTAGGGGTATTTTCTCCATACAGATTGATCAGGTGATCAGGAATGCTCAACCGCTCCACTCTTTCAATTTTGTAGACCAGGGGTGTCCAACCTTGGCAACTTTAAGACTTGTGGACTTCAAAGCTGGCTGAGGAATTCTGGGAGTTGAAGTCCACAAGTCTTAAAGTTGCCAAGGTTGGACACCCCTGTTGTAGACCAATGGTTCCTTCCATAGATGGAAATTGAAGCCTTTCTATGCTAAGGAATTTCTCATGCTGGGAATCCTTGGGGTTTGTGGTCTTGCAACCCCTCCCTCCTCAATAACTTAATCAGAGTAGACCAGGGAAGCTGGGTGTGGCTCTGCTAATTTCTTAGAACAAAAGCAATTTAGCAACAGTATTTCAGACACGGTATTTTAAGAAGAAACCAAATATTTCTGCAGAACAACCCAAAGGGAAAAAAACCACAACCAAATATGGGAAATAGCTCTTGTTTAAGTATAGCAAAAGTATGTTGGTTCAGGAGCGTTTTTTGTTGCATTGTAGTGCAAGGCCAAGATTCTATATCTGACAAAAGTCAAGTATTTTAGCAAAACCTAAAACCAAGTCATAAGAACAATTAACCTCTTCCGCCAATGTCCAGTATTTCGTATTCAAAATCACCCAGAGCAAATGACCACCTCTGAATGAGGAATTTCCATTCAACTATCAAGCCTGGAAGCCCAACGCTTTGCAAAAAAAAACAGTTAAATTTATTTAAAAAGAAAGCAGAAAGACCAACTTTAAACCCCATTTCGGGGGGGGAAACAACTCAGGTTAGTCAATTTTGCAATCATACATACCTCAAAGGCAAAGCCAACGATAAAGCCACTTCCGGCCTCGGTGGTCTTATATACCATAAAACATGAAAAGGCAGAGGCGGGCTATCGTTGACAGACAGTTCCGAAAAGCAATCAAAAGCTTCTTCCACTGCTGAATGGGAGATAATAGGGTAATTGCATTAGGAAAGACAATGGCTGCAATCCTATACTGTATTCCTTTAACAACCCACAATCAGTTGACTAAGAATTATGTTAACTAGGATGCAAAACATCAAGACGACCCGATGTTAGAAAAGGTAGCTAGATTTACAGTGATCATACTTCCTTTATTGGAAAGGGCAATCTTTTATTTTTTAACCCTGTCCTTCAGATTTTTTAAATGTGATCAATTTGTGTATGTTGCTCTCTTAATTTTTCTTTGTAGTGCAAAGTTATAAACAATGAAATGTTTGTATCCTTATGAACCTCTTTCAGATTTGCCCCTTTTGAGGCTTACCTTTATTTTTCCCAAGAAAATAAGATTACTGTATGGAAAGTAGAAAAGCTAGTAATTTTCTTTTTTTACTCTTTTCCTATTTACTCTTCCTATTATTTACCCTTTTCCTATCACCTCTCTTGAAACAAATCTGGAACCATTTACCATCTGTGCAAAGTACATATTGTGTGTAACAATGAACGTATATGCACTTTTCACAAGAAGCCATGAGATTGATTTCCTGATTTATAGGCAGCTCTCCAGTTGTAATTCAGTGGAGTTGCTTTTGTACAATAAAATAGCTCACAGACCGGTGGGAGCTTCTAGTGAAAAAAACTGGCAAGCAACAGAGAGAAAGTTCATATAAGGACATTCTCTTCTGCAGTTCAATGTGTGACCAAACATAATAACATATTTTGCAGTGTGTTGTCCTGCAGTGCTATGAATTGTTTAGGTGTAGAGCCTAAAACTCTAACCCAGGGGTCCCCAACTCGGCAACTTTAAGACTTGTGGACTTCAACTCCCAGAATTCTCCAGTCAGCTATGCTGTCCACAAGTCTTAAAGTTGCCAAGTTTGGGGATCTCTGGTCTAACCCATTATTGAAAAAGGTGGTGTGACAAATGGGTTGCTTGAAGTGGCTAATTGACTTAGCAAGAGGATGGGTGAAGCTTGCTTTTAGCTAATTCTTTAAGGAGGCTTCTGAGCAAAAAGAAAACAAAAACATTTTGCTAATGATAGGTTTAATTATCACAGATTTTTCTTTTCCTTCCTTTCTTCTTGAACAACGAGCATTCAACAGGGGAAGCTTGTCTGTAAGTTGTACATTTGCCACTTCAGCATTTCTGATAGGGAAAAAAGTTGACATTTCTGAATTCCTTTCTTCTAGATTGGATCTCAGATCTAACAAGCTTCCACCCATTATTTCCTGTTCTGCTCAGGTTCATTCAGTCATTCACTCTTCTGAAAAATTATTCACATTGCTCAAGCTCTTTTCCTGGTATTGGTAGTGTTTGTTTTACAACCAGTTGTTTGATAGCCATTCAAAGTTATAATGTGCTCAAAGTTATTTAGGACCCATCCTCAAAGTTCCAACTGCTGTACTACTTCATGGTCAGGTGATTGCATTTTGGGTGCTTGGCAGCCAACTTGCATTTATGACTGATTGCAATGGCCCATGGTCATGTGATCACATTTTACATCACTTTTTGCCAGTGGCACATTTTGCCATTTTCCAGAAAAACTCCCTTTGGATAAAATTGATTTGCACTTATGACCATACATTTTGCTTAATTCGCACATGGTTTGCTTAACAATCACAGTGACTTGCTTAATGATTGTCATAAAAACAGTTGTAAAATTAAATCTGGTCAAATGGTGCCTCAACTTATGACTGCAATGATTTAACAACTGAAATTCAGGTCCTTATTTTAGTTGTAAAATTGAGGACTACCTATAGTAGTATTTTACTATCCTAGTAGATTCTTTGTGCCTTTGTTTGTTTCTTTAATATTATGCAGCTTAGCTGTTTATCATAGCTGCATCTTCTATTTCTTCCCAAGTTTGTTCTCTTTCTATTCTCATGGATTGAATTTTACACAGGGGTGGGATCCGACCGGTGTAACTGCTGGTTCGGTGATTTATTTTTGTGCTGTGTGTGCGTGTAAAACATCATGAGCTGTGCTTCCTGGACAGCTGAGCAGCGCTGTGCACGGGTGTGCAGTGTTTGAAAAAGCACCATTTCCCCGCTTTTCCAACCACAGCTGTGCCACGCAAAGCAGCTGAGGATGAAAAAGCAGGAAATAAAGGACAGGTAAGAGTCCAGGTGGGTGGGTGGGTCTGCTGCTCTTCAGAGCTACCGGTTCTACACAGCCGAGCAGAACCGGTAGAATCCCACCCCTGATTTTACAGGAATAGTTTCTTTTGAGTGACTTCTTGGTTGTCTAAAAGAAAAGTCAGTTTATCTAGAGAGGAGTAAATTGGGGGAGGCTGTTTTAAACTTTACTAAAGGTCTTGGCAGAGAATGCTGCTGTCAGCAAGCTTCAAAGAAAATTAAGTAGGCAATTATATAGCCTTCTCAATGCATTTTAGCCATTTTAATTTATATCCAGTTATAATTCACAAATTCCTTTGTTTAAATAAGTCCAGAATATCCACAGAACTGCCTTCTGAAACTCTAGTTCGCATGTTTGTTAAGATCATCAATTGATTTTTTGGTTCAAAGCTTTAGTGATACCTACCAGAAAATACTTACGGTATTTACCATGGTCAGCCATACTTACCTGGGGTCATTTTATTACCGGTATCTTTTAGATATTAAATAAAATAAGTTTCCTTTCCCCTAATATACAGTGTAATTTCATAAACAATGTTCAGTGAATACTTAAGGTATTCTCTCACTGCTGGGTTGAAGAGTGTCCTTCTCCCATCCTTGAACTGAACATTGTCTTGAAATTTCTTGCATACATTGTCGATCCTTACCAAATCTCTTGTTTTGACTTGCTGCTGTCCTGATTCTACATGCACAACAAAGAATAGACGAAGTGTTTTATTGATTTGTACATCTTTGCTGTTTGCTCTTTTGTGCACTAGTGAGAAAAGTATTGTCAATCGTAGCAGGAATGGGAAAGATCCGACTGCAAGATTATTTTCTGTAGAATTCTTAGTGTTCTCTGAGCTTGGTTGTTTGCTTGCAGACATTTCATTACCTGATTATGCCATCAATGCGAGGTAACATCATCAATGCCATGTGGTTTTCTCCTAGAATAATAGTTCTTTGATTAGGGTATTGTTTTCTACCTGAGTGTTTGGTCCAGGTTAATCCGTGTTCCCTTCTTCTGGTTTCCTCCTTAGTTTTTTTGTCACTTATTGATTCTGATTTGTCTAAATATCAAGCTTGCAGGAATCCCCTAGCATTTTTGGATTTAGCTTGGTTTAAGATGCTCAGTTTTCCAGTTGAAACTATGACTGGGTCTATCCATCTGCTTAAAGAGTTTTCATTGTATCTTCTGTTGGTATTCATAGATGCATTCTGTTAGCCTTCAGCCTATATGTTTACATAGTGGGTATTAATAATTCTTACCCTATTGTAGATGCTTTCTGTTTTTTTCTTCTTGGATTCCTGGTTGTTGTTTTTTTTGTTTACTTAAGAGGTTTTTTGGGGGGCTTTAGTTAATTTGTTGACTATGGTGATTGCTGCAGTATGTTTGTACTTGTCTGAATGATGTTTTTATATCATGGGTTGCTACTTTGGTAATAGATCTTGGTTCATGTGGGTTGGGTTTTTTTGTTTTTTTATAAACTTGTATTTCTAATTTGGCTGTTGTGTCCTCTGCTGAACAAGATTTTCAGGAATGATTGTGTGTTGTTGTTTTCTTCTTTGCTTGTGAACTTTATTCCTTTGAAGATGTTGTTGGTTGTTTAATGTATTTTCTCTAGTTGTTCCTTTTTCATTATGACATAGATGTTGTCTACATACTAGATCCATACTTTTGTTTTTTTTGTGGGGGACTGGGTGCATTTTCTAGGCACTGTATTATAGTTACTGCTATGAGTCCCAAGAGTGGTGATCCTATGAGTGTTCTCCTGATTTGTTGGTACAAATAAAAAAGGAATAACTAGAGAGAAGACACACAAATCATTTAGCAAGATCTTCAAAGGGAGAAGTGGGGTTGCAAATAACATTACTGTACCAGGACACCATTTTGCTTTAGTTAAATGCAAGTGGGGAAAGACAGAATAACTGAATACAGAATTGGAAGGGATCTTGGAGATCTAGTAATTCAACCTGCTGCTCAAGCAGAGATCCTATACTATTCTGGACAAATGATTATCGAATCTCTTTCTAAAAATTCTCCAGAGATGGTGCACCCACAACATCTGAAGGCATCTACGTAGAACTGTTGTCTTTTTCTCCAATTATAGTGGGTTTATGAAGTAGAAGTCAGTAAAGTAGAAGTCAGTGATTATGAAGTAGAAGTCAGTGATAACTCTGAGGTAATTTTTATATTTTCCTTTTCTAGAGGATTCCTCTTTATTTTAGCAGAATGAGAATTAATATCCAGCTATAAAAACAGTAATAGTAACATTATTTTTGTTGTTTTTCTTGACCTCTAACAGAAGCCATTCTCTGGAGAGTACAGGTAGTCCTCAACTTACAACTGTTCATTTAGTGACCATTCAAAGTTACAATGGGTTTGAGAAAAGTGGCTTTTGACTGTTTTTCACACTTATGACTGTTGCACATCCCCTTGCTCACATAATTTACATTCAGATACTTGACAAATGACTCATATTTATATGGTTGCAGTGTCCTGAGGTCACGTGATCACCTTCCGTGACCTCTTGGCAAACAAAGTCAAGCCAGATTCACTAAACAACTTTGTTATTAACTTAACAATGTCAGTGATTCACTTGACAACTTTGGCAAGAAAACTCATTAAATGGGGCAAAACTCACTTAACAAACACTTCACTTAACAACAGAAATTTTGGGCTCAATTGTGGTCGTAAGTGAAGGACTACCTGAAATAGATTTAGCAGTTGTAACAATGAGGTTAAGGGCAGGAATTTTTGATAGTTTTGTGATTTCGCTAATTAACACATATGCCTTTTATCTGTGTTCCATTATATTCTCTCCTTAGATCTTAGAACGGTTATCGATGTCTTATTTTCCTTTTTTTAAAAAAAACATGAACACATTGGACAGATGAAAATAAAAACATTCCCATAGTTTTTTATTCCATCTGTACAGAAACACATGAGAATAGTACAGTATATTACACTCAAATTGCAACAGCGTCCCACCCCAGGTATTGCTCATCTTAACCCAGCATTTCCAATATTTGAGGGGCTGCTACAGAGAGGAATGGGTCAAGCTATTTTCTAAAGCGCCCGAAGGCCAGACAAGGAATAATGGATGGAAACTGAATAAGGATAGATTTAACCTGGAAATAAGGAGAAACTTTCTGACAGTGAGAACAATCAACCAATGGAACAGCTTGCCCTCGGAAGTTGTGGGAATGCCATCACTTGAGACTTTCAAGAAGAGGCTGGACTGCCATTTGTCAGAAATGGTGTAGGGTCTCCCGTTTGGGCGGGGGGTTAGACTAGATGACCTACAAGGTCCCTTCCAACTCTGAATATCTGTTATCTGTTATTTAGTTGTGTGGGTTCTAATGAGTAATGTCTGCTTGTTTTAAGATTGTTTTAGGACAGGGGTGGGCAAACTTTTTGGCTCGGGGGCCGCATTGACTTTTAAATTTTGACAGACGGGCCGGGTCAGCACAAGATTTTTGGGAATCGCCCCCACCCTCTTCTCCTCCTTCCCCCCCCTCGGAGGCCCCCTGAGTCAGGAGTTGCTACCGCCGGCGCGGCTCCGCGCGGCTCCAGTCCCGCGTTGCCTCGGGAAGGGAAAGGCAAAAAGGAAGAGCCGCGGCGGTGCTTTGCAACGGAGCAGCGGCACCGGAGGCTCAGGCTCAGCGGCTCCTGGTTTTGCCTTTTCCTTCCCAAGGCAACGCGGACTGAGCCGCACGGAGCTGCGCCGGCGGTAGCAACTCCTGACAGCCCCAGCCGGACACCTGAGCGGAGCCCAGGCGAAACTGCCTGTTGCTGCTGCCGGAGCACCGCCGGGTTGCCTCCTCCAAGCAGCCTGCCCGCCCACCGGGCTTCCCCTCTGCCGCACGGCTCGGGGCCAGGCACGAGCGCCCGCGAGTTAAAAGGAAGCCGAAAGTTGCTGGGAAGTTGCTCGGGTGCTGGGAGCAGGCTTTTAAAGTGCCGCCCGAGCAAAGTTTAAGCAGCCCGCCCACCCATCCTGCTCCTCGGCGGGAAGACGCTCCAGCCTGCAAACTTTGCCTTTGCAAAGTTTAAGCCTGGAAGCCCGAAACCCAAGCAACTTCCCAGCAACTTTCGGCTTCCTTTTAACTGCAGGCGCTCGTGCCTGGCGAGGGGAAGCCCGGAGCCTCCTCCAAGCAGTCCGCCCGCCCGCCCGCCAGGCTTCCCCTCCGCCACGCGGCTTGGGCCAGGCGCGAGCGCCCACGAGTTAAAGGAAGCCGAAAGTTGCTGGGAAGTTGCTCAGGTTTCCGGGGCTTCCAGGGCTTTGCAAAGGCAAACTTTGCAGGCGGGAGCGTCTTCCAGCCGAGGAGCGGAAGGTTCCGCCCGGCGGGCGGGGCGGGCTGCTTGGAGCGGGCTGCCGTGCAGCTCGGGCGGCGCGAGCGCCCGCGAGTTAAAAGTTGCTGGGAAGTTGCTCGGGTGCTGGGAGCAGGCTTTTAAAGTGCCGCCCGAGCAAAGTTTAAGCAGCCCGCCCGCCCACCGGGCGGAACCTTCCCGCTCCTCAGCGGGAAGACGCTCCAGCCTGCAAACTTTGCCTTTGCAAAGCCCTGGAAGCCCGGAACCCGAGCAACTTCCCAGCAACTTTCGGCCGTTTTAACTTGCGGGCACTCGCGCCGCCCGAGCCGTACGGCAGCCCGCTCCAAGCAGCCCGCCCGCCTGCCGGGCGGAACCCTTCCCGCTCCTCGGCGGGAAGACGCTCCAGCCTGCAAACTTTGCCTTTGCAAAGCCCTGGAAGCCCGGAAAACCGAGCAACTTCCCAGCAACTTTCCCCTTCGTTTTAACTCGCGGGCGCTCGCGCCTGGCCCCGAGCCGCACGGCGGAGGGAAGCCCGAGCGCCGCCGGGTCACCTCCTCAAGCTGCCCGCCTGCCCGCCCGCCCACCGGGCTTCCCTCCGCCGCGCGGCTCGGGGCCAGGCGCGAGCACCCGCGAGTTAAAACGAAGCGGAAAGTTGCTGGGAAGTTGCTCGGGTGCTGGGAGCAGGCTTTTAAAGTGCCGCCCGAGCAGGACCGCCGAGCCGGGAAACGGGGCACCAAGGCAGGGCAAGGCTCCACCAGCAGCGGCCTAGCTTTAGGTGGCTCCAAGCAGCCCACCCGCCCGCCGGGTGGAACCCTTCCCGCTCCTCGGCGGGAAGACGCTCCAGCCTGCAAGCTTTGCCTTTGCAAAGTTTAAGCCTGGAAGCCCCGGAAAAAAAGGGGGATCAGCGGGGATTCATCTTCGGAGAGGTCGCACTCGAAGGTGATTTCGAACTCCCAGCCGAGGCCTTTGCAAATTTCTTTTCTTTCCTACCCCTAGATCGCTCCGCACTGTTTTGCAGCTTTGGGGGCCACGCGGCACAGGGCAATATGCCACGCTTGTTGCGATATCACCCAATGATCCAATGATACCATACCTGCCAGGTAACATATGTAAAGCTATGATTGGTCAACATAGTCAGCCAGGTAACAAAACAACCAACAACATGTGTAAAGCTATGATTGGTCAACATAGGTATTACCTTATATGGTCAGTATGCCTTATATGGTCAGTTACCTTATATGGTCAACTATGCAAATACATAGCCTTATATGGTCAAATGTACCCAAAAGGAATGTTTCCTCATACACCCTAAACCCCACCCTAAACTTGCACAATAAAAGAGAGGAGCAAAGTTTGCTCGGGCTTCCTCTCCCCCAAGGACATGCCTTTGTGTCTTTGTCATCATTGCATCTGCGAGAGAAGCCCGTCCGGGCAGTCGGTCCGGGCGTGGGCTGCCAGCTGACTCCCCATCCCTGCAGTGGGACCAGCAACGCATCAAACTGGTGACCCCGACGTGATCGCTTCTACGATACGTCCCTTCTGCTCGCTCCTTTTCTAGGGAGGCGTTGCCCTGACTCCTGTACTACAACACCGGGCAACGGTAAAGCGCATTTGTAAGTATGGGCTCTCCAATTTCCAAAGTTCTGTCCAAGCATGTGGATGAACTTCATTTTTAGTCAGGAAGGCCAATGCTCTGCAAAGAACTAATGGCATGACAGTCTTTCCTCTTTCAAGGAAAGCTATAATATCTTTCCTCCTCTATCTTCAAAAACATTGCCCAGCCTACTCCGAGGATGGCACTCTTAAACGCTCCACATGGGAGAAAATTGGGAAATGGATCCATCAACCTCCTCGGGCAGCGCCACATATTCTCTGTACCTGGAGAGCGCTCATGGCTGCGATCGACATTTTTTATCCTTCTGATTCAACTTTGAATCAACAGGATTCTCTCCCTCCTCCTTTGCCTTCTAATTCCCCCTGCTCTTTCAGCAGAAATTTCACCCACCTCTTCTTTGTCTTCAAATGCTCCCCCCTCCCCCTCCCTCCTCCCCTTCAACAAAAACCTTACATTCCTCTCATTCCTCCCCCTTAATTCCCCCTCTCCTCTTCCAGCAGAAATTTCACCCATCTCCTCTTCTCCCCCGCTCCCTCCTCCCCTTCAACAAAAACCTTATATCCTGCCTTACATTCCTCGCATTGCTCTTCCCCTCCTCCCCCTCCCCTCCCTACAGCCTTTCAGCCTCAAAATCTTCCCTTACAAAACCTGACTCCATCCCCTCTAATACCCCTCCCCTTGCTTCGTAACACCTTTCAGGAAGCTTTAGCTAATGGGAAGATTAATGCTGAAGATCTTTCTTGCTTCCCCATGATCCTTCAAGTCCCAGCGGCAGGAGGGGGAAATCCTGCCCTCAGTATGTCCCTATGGAATGGGATCTCATGAAAGAACTCAAATTTGCCACTGCCAAATATGGCCTTAAGGCACCCTATGTTAGAGCCTTGTTAGAAAACATTTCTAATAATCATAATATTCTTTTCTCTGAATGGCAAATGATGGCTTCTATGCTCCTAACATCTCTGTTACAATTCACAATCTGTAACAAAGTCTTTTCGGTCTCTGACGTAGGTGTCCTCCGAACGGCTGAGTGGCGGACGATTGGCCTTTGGAAACTGCCCCAGCCGTTCGGGGACTGCCTACCTCCAACCCTTGTCTCTTCCATTACATACTAACCTGTGGGACCGTGATCTTATGTCTCAACTTAACACAAAACTCATTATTGATTAATGGAATCTTTTGCTAAAACTCTACCATGTGTTAACACTATGTAAATAATGTCTTGCTACCCTATTGTTCTGCTTTTCCACAATTTCTGGTGTACTTGAGAAGACAGGAGTGGGAAGCTAAGATTGTTTGTTGCATGTAGATTTGATGATAAAGGTGGAAGAAGGAAGTAGAGATGGTTTGTGGATGTGTTTGGAGGAAGGAAAGAGGCTTTGAAGAGGCCTCTGGAGTTAGCTGAAGGGATTGATGTGACAATCTGGAAAGCTACAGGGAAATAGAGCTGTAATGGCATCAATTCCTTGCTAGAAATAGAAGAGAATAGGATTGGAAACCTGAGGAAAAAGAGAAAGATGAGTTGGAAGAGGAAAGATGTGTGTGCAAATTGAGAAGGATGTGTGTGTCTGTGAATGCAATGAGGGGAATTCTGGATGTTTGAAAAGTAAACTCTAAGAAAGCAGCAAGGAAAAAAGAAATGGGAGGGCGACCCCTAGTGGGCTGGCCTTTCCAGAGAACATAGATTGATTTCACCAAAATACTAGAGAAAGGGAGGGGCCATACCAGCCCATCGCTTTTCTGAGTAAAACTCTCTGTCTTTACCTTCTCAACCCACTCTGGTTCACTTCAGCTCGCTCTGCTTTGTATCAAGGGACGTCACCGAGCCAAGGCTTTGCTCGGTCATGATCTTCAAGCTATACACATTCCTTTCAAACTCTCTCAATGGGACCCCCTTTTTCAGACGTCAGATGTATTGCAGGACGCTCTGGAGAATTGGATTGGTCCCATCTCTTGCCATCTCCCTTCTGACCCCGTCTACAGCTAATTAAAACGGTACCTATTACCTTTTCCTCTCCAGTAGTTGCTTCTCCACTAATTCAAGCCATCACAGTTTTTACTGATGGCTCTAAAACTCATGGTGCTTGTGTCTGGTTCGATCAAACTACCTGGCACAAACAATTGACTAAGCCACAATCATCAGCACAGCAAGCTGAATTGGCTGCCTTCAACTTAGCCTTAGAGTCATTTCCACTCAACCAATCAATATCATAACGGATAGTTTATATGTCTCCCAATTGGTTTTGCATATTTTTGAAGCATATCTGTCTCCTTCTCTACAACCATCATTAATGACACTGTTACTTCAACTGCAAACACTCATTCAATCCAGAGCGCACCCCCTATTCGTGGCCCACATACGCAGTCACCAGCAGCTTCGGGTTTCCTTTCAGAAGGAAACCAGGTAGCTGATGCTGCTTGTAAATTACTTCCTATCACTGTTAAGTCACCCCAACCTTCCCTCTAACTGCAGGGGAAAGTCATAGTTACTTTCATCAAAACAAAAGGCTCTGGTAAAACAATTTGGCATTTCTTTGGCAGAAGCGACAGCAATTATACAACAATGTCCCACATGTAGTCTTCAAGCAAAGAACTACCCCCAAGGTATCAACCCTAGAGGGACTGATGCTTGTGACACCTGGCAAATGGATGTCACGCAATTTCAGCCTTTTGCACCCTGGAAATACCTTCATGTGTCTGTTGACACCTATTCAGGGTTTATTATGGCCACCCCTCAAAGGGGAGAGGCGTCAAAGCATGTTATTAATCATTGTATTCGGACCTTCGTAGTGCTGGGATCGCCAAAAATTCTAAAAACAGATAATGGACCAGCCTATACCAGCCTCTCAATTCTCTGAATTTTGCCATCATTGGTCCATTATCCATAAAGAGGTAATCAAACCTTAAAATTGGCCTTACAACGATACATGGGGTCAAAAGGCCTTAGAGGCCCCCTAGCCTCCCGGCATTACAAAATGTTTTGAATGTTTGTCTGTATACACTTAACTTCCTCAATCTCACTGGCACCCCTCCCCTGTCTGCTGCATCTCGACATTTTACTAAACCACCTGTTCCCGCTTGAGACCACTTGTTTATTATAGGCAATTGCCTGATCCTGCGTGGAAGGGACCTGCTGAGCTGATCACCTGGGGACGAGGCTACGCCGCTGTCCAACTCCCTGAACGAGTACTCTGGATCCCTGCCAGGTGTGTTCGTCCCTACCACCGTGACCCTCGCTCTCCACTTCCTCTCCAAAAGGCGCCTCCACTGACCAGGATGAAGATCCTCTTGCTTCTTTGCTGCTGCTTCCTTCCTGAAGTCATACTTTCATCATCTCATGACAACGCTCATCGCCCCTACAACATTACATGGACAATCAAGGACGCTTATGGACAAATACTCAGCTCCACAACTAACTACACTATGATTTTTTCCTATTTTCCTAAATTACATTTTGATTTTGCTGAAATGATTCTAGGTAAGATTGCCTACTCTCGTCTCACTGATGCCCCTACCCCTAGCCATAGTGTTGTTAAATACCATTACCTGTATGTATGCCCAGGACATATTGCTGATGCAGAACATATTTACACCTGTGGAGGAATTTCTGATTACTATTGTAAATCCTGGTCCTGTGTTTCAACTGGTTACATCTCTTGGACACCTCCTTTGAACAATGATCTCATCACACTTACCAGAACCACCCAGGATATACGATGTACGGCAGACAAAAACAAATGGTCCAAATGTAATCCAGTGACTGTCTCCTTTACGGCCGAAGGAAAACGAAGTAACATTTGGGACACTGGGGCAAAGTGGGGAGGTCGCATTTATGCCAGGTGGCCTGGATATCATTATGGGAATGTCTTCTATATACAACGCCATGTTCATGTTTCCCCATCCCTATCTATAGGACCCAATGCTAACCAAATCCAATCTGGATTTTTGAAACCCCTAACAAATGCCCAGAACCCACTGGTATCCCTCATTGCTTCTGCTCACGCATTATTGAATCACTCTCAAGATTCCTCCATTTTCTCAGCACTGTTGGCTTTGCTTGTCTTCAAACCCCCTTTTGTGAAGCCATCGGCTCTTCCCAACCTATTTCCAATTCTACTTCTGATAATAATTGCCGATGGAGGAATAGCTCTCTCACTATCACGGCCATCACTGGTCAAGGTTGCTGTCTTGGCCACATACCTACTAATTATTCACAATACTGCCTTAATGCCACCCACAGACACAAATGTGAACTTTATCTACCCAAAGAAAGAACCGGCCTTTCAATTGAAGGTTACAACCAGGTATTCACCACATCTGGTGGCAATATCACAAAACGCCTCCAAGGCCAATTTTTATTCCTGGAAATAACTCTGTTTGGGCTTGCTCTACAGGTTTAACTGCATGTGTCCACGGAGATGTATTATTAGCAAAAAAATCATTCTGTATTCAGGTCCAGCTGTTGCCAAAAATTGATGTATATGATTCTGAAGATTTTGTTTCCATTTTAGAACCTCAACAATACCACCTACGAGCTAAACGAGAAGTTGTCACAGCTCTTACCTTATCTGTGCTGCTAGGTTTAGGTGCTACAGGTGCAGCAACAGGCATATCAGCTTTGGTTGTAAATGATAAAAGCATAACACAGTTAAGTGCCACCATAGATGAAGATCTTAGAAGGGTCGAAAAATCCATTCTTGCCTTGCAAACTTCTCTTACCTCTTTATCTGAGGTGGTCTTGCAAAACCGCAGAGGCCTAGACCTCTTGTTTTTAAAACAAGGGGACTATGTGCTGCTCTTAAAGAAGAGTGTTGTTTCTATGCTGATAGCTCAGGAGTTGTCCTAGATTCCATGAAAGAACTAGACACCAGATTAAAGGAAAGAGAAAGGGAACGAGCTTCACAACATACCTGGTATCAAGGACTATTTAACCTTTCCCCATGGTTAACAACATTGTTATCTGCTATAGCTGGTCCACTTATCCTTCTCTTATTGGTATGTACCATTGGACCATGTGTGATAGGTAAATTCTTAGAAATCCTTAAAAGAAAATTTGGCCAAATTGATTCGGATTTAAACTCAAAACAAAAACAAATTAATGCGCTAATAGAGAAAAAGGCCCTCTTACAATTCTCCTCGGATTCCGATAACTCTGATAACGAGTTCACCAAAGATGCTGCTAAAGGGAACCACGAATTCTCATGAACCTATGACAGGATGAGTCGGAGGACCTAGACTGGACATAATAGTGAGGATGGTGAGTATATAGCCCTTAAAATAAAATAAAAACAGAGGAGATGTTGCGATATCACCCAATGATCCAATGATACCATACCTGCCAGGTAACATATGTAAAGCTATGATTGGTCAACATAGTCAGCCAGGTAACAAAACAACCAACAACATGTGTAAAGCTATGATTGGTCAACATAGGTATTACCTTATATGGTCAGTATGCCTTATATGGTCAGTTACCTTATATGGTCAACTATGCAAATACATAGCCTTATATGGTCAAATGTACCCAAAAGGAATGTTTCCTCATACACCCTAAACCCCACCCTAAACTTGCACAATAAAAGAGAGGAGCAAAGTTTGCTCGGGGCTTCCTCTCCCCAAGGACATGCCTTTGTGTCTTTGTCATCATTGCATCTGCGAGAAGCCCGTCCGGGCAGTCGGTCCGGGCGTGGGCTGCCAGCTGACTCCCCATCCCTGCAGTGGGACCAGCAACGCATCACCACGCCCAGCGATTTTTTTTCAGGGGCGGGCCGGATTGGACAGACCAATGGCAGTGATTTTTCAGGGCGGGCCGCATTGGACAGACCAGCGGGCCGGATGTGGCCCGCGGGCCGTGGTTGCCCACCCTGTTTTAGGACTTACGATAATTTTTCACTCTCTTTTGCTTTTCGGTTGTATTAAGCCACTATGGCAAGAAACTATGTTTTTAATAGGAAATCTGGTAATTGTATTCCTACATAGCAAAACAAAAAGAAACCCCAAACAAGATGGGGCAGGCTGCATTTGGAAGGTCTCTAAAATCCAAAATACGGACGGGAAACAGACAGGTTTATGCATTTCATTTCAGTGTAGATAGGAAAACTTGTCTATGATCGTATCTCCATCGTTTTGCTGTTTCTGTCAGGCTCAAAGAACCAAGAATGACACCTGGACTTACTGCTGAGTAGTTTTTTTTTTAATTGTTGTTTCCCTTTAGACAGAAATTTGCCAAACTGAAGCAACTTCCTGCAAAAGTATGGGATACACTCTGTGAAGTGCTAGGAGGGGTCCACCTTTGCCCTTTTCCTGCATACCAGAGATTTTAAGCTCCACTTGGCTCTCTGGGAAAGAGCCCCCCTCTTTCTTGTGATTCCGAATAATATTCCTCCCCAGTTTCTCTCTGAACTAAAAGAATGATATGATGATACTGCAGCACATATTGGGGTTGGGCTAGGATTGCCAGATGCTGAATACGGATTGGGAATTGTATGTGTCTGATCTAGGCAGAACACTCTATGAATTTTCAGCCATTTAGGAATACCCCATCAGAACAGGGAACACATTTTTGCATTTCTGATTCATATCTTCAGTATCACTATACTTGGGGACTTAGTTGCAGTGTGGAGTTTCCAGTGGTAGTTGTATTACTCATGATATATGTATGCCTTGCAAATACTACTGATTATGACTTTTAATCTGGGCTTATGGTTTATTTATTTCTTCTTCTTCCTCTTCCCCCTCCTCCTTCTTCTCCCACTTTTCAGATCAACTAACATCATCTTGCACAATCAAACATAGCATCTGGATCATGTTTGCATTTTGACGGAGACGGCTTTAGTTTCATAGGTTGCGGCAAAAAAACTTGACTGACCAGCTTATCACCTGGTCACCTGATGTTGGTTTGGTCCGTACCAGGGGTGGGTTTCTACCGGTTCTGTCCACCTCTGTAGAACCGGTAGCTCTGAAGAGCAGCAGACATAGAACTGGCTCTATGTCTGCTGATGTTTTTGCGTACCCACCCACCCAGGCTCTTACCTGATCTTTATTTCCTGATTTTTCAACTTTTTCAACGAGGCACAGCTGCAGTTAAAAAAGCAGGAAAAGAGGGCTGTTTCAAAGGCTGCTTCTCTGCACGCAGCATGCTGATGACGATTTACAGGCACGCGGCTCACAGGGGGCAGGGAAGCTCGTAAATCCTGAACTGGTAGTTAACCCTGTCATATCCCACCCCTGGTCAGTACCACCCTGGCAGTTGGGCAGTATACAGCAGCACCACTAGCAGAAGCAGATCTCACCACCATATTTTGTTTCTTATAATGGTGGTTTTTAATTTTTGAGTTGCCCAATGTCACTTATATGAGATGGATATAAATCCTATATGATTTGTCCTATATAAATTGGATAAATAAATAAGTAAACTCTAATGAGATTCCTCACTGCCCTGTTCCAAGCAGAGGTATTTGATATCTACATTGTCTTTTTGTTTGAAATAAAAGGAACTTAGAGCTGAAAATACAATATTGACTAAGTACAATTGAAAAAAGCTTGTGCTAACAGTTCAGTTCTTACCCTCCAACCCTTTGAACAAATAACCTCAGTTAATTCAGTTCCACACCTAATTCAGTTCCACTTCTTGGGTGCATTTTTTTCTGCCCATCCTCTTTCTGTTTTGGGGTGGGGGGGTTGCCAAGGGATCTATTCTGCTGCTCCCAGACTACACAGTAACAAGATTTGAGTAGAGTTTAATCCATTATGGCATTTGCCAGAATTCATAACCTTTCCAGCCTTAACATTGCTTTTCTCAACTCTTTCTGCTGTGGGTGTACAGAAATAAGGTATTTAGGAAAACAATACAAATATTGAATATTTTGCGAAGAAGTGTGCCCTATGAATGCCCCCTTGCTATTAGGTTGTTATTGTGCATCAGTGTCGACTCCTGGCAGCTGCTGGGACTAGTTGCTGCAGTTTTCCTGGCAAGTCCTCTTCCCCCAGTAGTGATTTGCCATGACTTGCTTTCTAAGGCAGAGGGAGAAGGACTGGTCCAAGGTCATCCAGCTGACTTTATGCCTGAAGTGGAACTGGAATTTATGGTGTCCCAGAAGTTTTTCTCATGGGATTAATGGACAAACAGTAGGAAAAAGGTCAGGGAACTTTGTTTTTGTACATGAAAACAACATCAAACTGCCCATAGTTATTAGGTTAACATTGATGGTCACATAAACCTGATTCAATAAAGTAGATTCCAAACATTTCTTCTTTGCTTCTTTCCTGCCTATGTCCAAAGTACCTACTGCACCTTTACTAACTATAGTTAGAAGCCTTTATACTGTTGTATCTTGTGCACTAGTTATGGTTTTACTTGGCTTGAAGTGCCCTGCTTATAATCACTTTTTCCTTGACCAAGACCCGTTTTGATTATTGCAGCACGTTCTATATGGAGCTGCCTTTGAGAGGCTACAATTGATCCAAAATGCAGTGATTTGAGTAGTTATGGGCAATACTTCATTTACTCATATAATACGACTATTTTGAAAACTGCACTGGTTACCTGTTGTTCCTAGGGCAATTCAAGGTGATGATTATAACCTTTAAAGCCCTTTGTAGCTCAGGATCTTAATATCTTCAGTGCCCCATCAAAGAAGCTGGGTGATTTTAGATTTCATTCATTCATTCATTCATAAAATTTATTTGCTCTCCATCTTCTATCCAATGATTCTGGGCTGCTTACAAGATAGAAATACTGAAAAAACACTAAAACATACAACGTAAAAGCACAGCAGATAAAAAAACATTATGGAATTATGGAATATCATCCATAGGGACCTCAGGGCATGCCTTCTAGAATGCTGCCCCCTTTCTCTGAAATAATATTCCACAGAGATCAGTGCCCTGTATTTCTATTGTTCTGTAAAGCCATTAAGACAAGGGTCTTCAAACTTGGCAAGTTTAAGACTTGTGGACTTCAACTCCCAGAATTCCTGAGCTAACATGACTGGAGGAGGAATTATGGGAGTTGAAGTCCACAAGTCTTAAAAGTTGTCAAGTTTGAAGACCCCTCCATTAAGATACAGCAATTAGCCTGTGGCTTTGGGTAGAAAGCTTCCTACTTTTCCAATCCTAGCTTTTCTTTCTTTTAGTTGAATATTATTGCAGTTGTTATTTTTAGTTTGTGTCATTTTGGCTTGACTATTAAAAAAAGATGTATGAACTGCTCATAATTGTTTGCTCATTGGAATGGTATATAAGTTTAATAATCCTATTAAATAAAAAGATATGTTAATAAATAGTTGTAAAAAATGCAGTACATGTACGTTTCAACAACACAGGGTTAATAAGAACAACTGTGGATGCATACACATCTTTCAGTATTAGTTTTGGTTTTATGTTTGTCTAGGAAATCCAGCCCAATCAAGATTCCCTAGATACACTGGTGGTGTACTTGTGGTTAAAAATGAGTCTATTCTATGTAGACTATATCATTTGTACAGATTAGCTGTGGGGAATATTGGGATCATAGTGATGCTCTCTTGAGAAAAGGGAGCTCAAAACTTATTTGGCTATATTATTCTAATCTAGAGAGTATGCTATTCACTGAGAAGGAATAACAAAAATAATTGTGGTACCTTAATATCATGTCCAATTTCATGTACTGCAGCTAAATCAGAAATTTATCCAACATCTCCCAATAATGTGGAAAATGTATTTTGCTGTTCAAGATGGACAAAATGGGGAAATGTTTTATGTTTTATATCAAGAGTGTCAATGAACCGTAAGCTACAACTTATATAACAAAAACTATTTTGAACTTATAGGAAAAGGTCCGTCTAAGAAAGCGTTTGATTGGAGATGTAATAAGGATAATGCTTTTTTTTAAAGCACATGTTTTTACAATGCTCCATTTTGGGAAAATAGCAGATTATAAAAAATGCGAGTGTGCAACAAATGTTAAAATTTCAGAAGATAATATTCTCTTGAATTACATTACCTATTACATGGAATTTGACAACCTAATAATGTAAATGGATACTCCTTGTTCTTGCTATGGCCAAGAGACTGATACTGTAGCATTGGAAAGTTAAATATATGGTCCATTCACTGAATGAAGACCTGATTACGCTTGCCACCTATCAACAGATTGCCTATAGATGTAGACTTTGGAAGAAATGTCCATCTGGGTTCAGTTCCAAGTGGGAAGAAAGACACTGGAAACATGGAGATTGCTTGGAAAGATGGTTTTGTTGGAAGAAATATCCTTCTGGGTTCAGTTCCAAGTGGGGAGAAAGACACTGATGGAAACATTCTGGCAAAAAATTAAAAATTGATCTGATCAGGGAGACTTGATGGGTGCTTTTAATTTTTCTGATGCAAAGGGGAAGGCATTGATAGAGGCAACAGAAAAGGGTTCCTGTTTTGGCTCCCCAAAGCTTTCAACCATGAAGGTCTAGCAGCCAGGGGGAAATTTCTGGAAAGAAATTTACAGTATCCCATTTTCTATGCCAATCATTTACAGATGGTTGATGCACTTTCTGTGAGCTTACAGCCATGTTTCAAGCAAGCAAGCACAAAATTCTTCATAGCCATGGTTTTTCTTTAAATCACAGGCTGCTCATTTCCAAGGGATGGTTACTAAACCTGTCCTAGCTCTTAGTTTTGTGAGGCCAAATTGAGGTTAGCCATTGCACAATCCAGATTTTAGTATTTTAAAAAATCACACACCATGAGCCCTGGGACACCTACTCATGAGGCCACCAGTGCAACATAACCTGCTTAAGTGGGCAGCATCATTTGTGAGTCACAGTCAGGGCTTGGGGTTTGCAGGTCTCTTTTCTGCTATCTCTTCAAGTGAGTCAATTGTCTGAGGGGATTAGCAAGGAGATATGACTGCTTGGGCTTTAGTGCCACAGAGCAAAACAAAAACCACCAAATCTAGGAGAAGCTTTGTGGGGAGGTAAGTGAAGGGGATAGATTCAATCTGATTCTGAATGGTATCTCTCTGTGTGTGCTTGTGTATGCAGCTACTTTTACAATACAGACAATACAAACATGCTGGACAAATTTCCCTCCCAGCAAACAGAAGTCCAAGGTGTTCAGAACTTGCTGTGCCAGCCACTCTCAAATACAATCCTTACATGTGTACATTAAACTGATTATAATATAAAGGAGACAAGGAAGAAACATTTACAATGAATTTCCACCCTCCCCCCATAATCTTTCCAGCTGTCTTCTGGGAGAATGAAAAAGAGTCTTCACTGGACCACCTCAGTATCCTCTCCTTCATGTCTCTGGGTGGCATTAGGCTTGGCTTGGTGGTAAGGATGGTCAGTCAGACTTGGGAAGGTCTGCTCCACTCTGGTTGCTGTGATGACTTTCAGTGGAGGACTGGATCCAATTCCAAACCCAATTCCTGGCTCAAATGGATGGAAGGTTTCCACATGTTGCAGGGCTGAAAGACATAAAAACAAGGTCCCCTCCCCGCTTTTGTGGGCGAGGCAAGGCATTGTAGGAGAATAAGAGATGGGGTGGTGGAGTGGGAGGGGTTTGCAGCTTGCAGTCAGGGTTTGAGAAAACAACACATCAATATTGCAGTTACCAGACAGATAAACTGGTAACAATATGGGGGTATCACAGATGAAACAAAAGGAGCTCGATTCACATGCTTCAGGAAAGAGATGAACGTGTAAAACCATTTAAACACATATAGTAAGTGCAAGACTGAATTTTTTCTGTAAATGGACTTAAAACATTCTCCCACAACCTTGGGTTGTTACTTTAAGGTATAGAGGGAAGGAAGAATTTTAACAGAGGGTTTTTCCTTCTCTCTCTTTCCCCCACCCCCCTCTTCACTCAGTTTGGTGGGCCCAGCAAAACTGAGGGAAGGCAAATTCTGCCAGTTTACTCTTTTCTTTCTGTGAACAATTTTAAATTCTTGTCTTTTTTTGGGGGGGGGGGGATTGGAGGCATTTTACAGTTACAATTACTTCGAGGGCACACAAAGATTTAAACATATATACAGGCAAAGACAAGAAAACAAAACAGAAAAGGAAAACAGAACTCTCAGGTTTACACACACACTGGTCATTCCCACCGTAAATCTCAGTTCAATTAGGGAAGGCACAAATCTTAACAAATGTAGCACATGGTGGCATAGAAGACAGAGAAAGAGACAAACAAATGAACGAACAAAAAACCCCATGTGATCCTGTTTGAATATTTCCCTTTTCTTTTAAGTATCCTTATTTAGCCAAATCTGCCTTCCTGTGTCATCCCTCAGCGAAGCCCATTTCCTACACATCTCTTTCGCTCTCCTTTTGTTCATACCGGCCAGGACCGGCACCTGCCGTTCATCCCAAGCCTCGAGCAAGTCTCCTAGGGAAGGTTCTTGCCATGGCCCTCAAGCTATAGCTTCCCATGTTCCCTTTTTCTGTAGGGTTCACTTTGGCTTAGCCGGGTGAAAGTTTGGTTGCATCTTGATGGGTGGTGCAATGAATGGCTTTGCCTGATAAAGGTAGAACTTTGTTATGTAGAATAGAATGGCTCAAGCCTTAATGGTCCATAAAAAGGTGTGTGTGTGGGGGTGAGTTTCTGCCTCTCTAAGTTTCTATTTCTCTTATATTCTGCCTTTTTAAGGTAAGGTAAAGGTAAAGGTTCCCCTCACAGATACGTGCTAGTTGTTTCCGGGGGCGGTGCTCATTTCCGTTACAAAGTTGAAGAGCCAGCACTGTCTAAAGACGTCTCCATGGTCACGTGGCCAGCATGACTAAACGCTGAAGGTGCATGGAACGCTGTTACTTTCCCACCAAAGAGGTCCCTATTTTTCTGCTTTTGTACTGCTAGGTTGGCAGAAGCTGGGACAGGTAACGGGAGCTCATTCTGTTACGCAGTGCTAGGGATTCGAACCACCGAACTGTCAACCGTTCTGATCGACAAGCTCAGTGTCTTAGCCACTGAGCCACCGCGTCCCTTCTTAATATATCCTAAAACATTTCATTTTTCTAGGATAGGGGCGGGTTTTAACTTCCAACAGTTTAATGGTGGACAGCAGGACCACATGATTTGAGGTCCTGGGCAAAAAGAGCACATGGGTGAGAGTGGGAGAGAGATTTATAACTTTGAATTTGCATCCTGTTTCTGTGGCAAGAAATGTATCCTGATTGGTTGTCAGACAGGGGTAACTCTGTAGGTTGTCTTTTGAGTCCCAAGCTTGGTTGAATCTTGCTGGGTGGTGTAATGAAGGGCCTTTGGGCAATTCCTATTATGGCTTAATGGCTTTGCCTGGAAGGATCTTAAGTGAGGATATTTGCTTATGAATAGACCTAGCCATCTCTTCATTTCTTAAGTGCTGACATCTGCTGTGGGCTATTGAGGAGGGTGGGGGCTATTAAGAGTTAGTTTGCTTCCTGCCTAAAAACATGTTTCTCCATTTCTCATCAAGGGAAATATAATATTCTGCCTTTTTTAATATTTCCCAGAATATTTCATTCTTCTAGGAGAGGGGTGGGTGCTAACTTCCTACATATGGACAAATATGAAACATGGAACTCATTTATACTGTAGGTTGAAGATGAGTGATAGATATACAAATGTGTTAGAAATATATATGTACTTTAATAATATGTAGATATTATACAGAATTATAACTCTGATATACTTTGCATTTTTCTATTTTTTCACTTTTTAAGTTTTTTAAAATAAGTTTTTTAATATTTTTCTGTTATTTTTAAAAGCAATTAAAAAAAGATGTTTGAAATTCCTGCCCACCCCTCTTCCTTCCAGTAGAAACACATTAAAGAAAAAATGATTTTGTTGTTATCGTTCTGCAATCTTTATTTTAGCGCCCTCGGGTGTGAATATGTTTTGATTTGTAGTTAGTTTAAAAAAAAAAAAAGTCCGTCCTGCCGTGACCGTCCACGATATGTACATGGCTGGGGATGATGGGTGTTGCAACCGGACGCATCTGCAGGGCCCCTGTTGTGGAAGGCTTATCTGCAGGAGGCATCTCGTTCCGAAAGATCTCTGGGCCGTGGAGAAGCAACCAGACTCTTCCCCCGATTCCCCCCCGCCCCCGGGATCAACTCGCCTTGAAATCCCAGAGGGTGGAGGGAAGAGGAAATCGCTTTCATCGAAGATGCCTGACTACGCCCCGCTACCTTCTTTCAACTGACTGGCACCCCGCCCGAAGCGACCATTTGCACGTCAGAAACGCAAGCGGGAGCTTAAAGTTGCTAGGCGGAGAGCGCACCAACTTCGGGCTTGAAGCATCGCCCTGCTTCATCTAGAAAAGCGACCCGCGTCTCCGTTTGCAAATTTTGCATCTCCCAGTCCGGTCCAGCCATGGCTGACGACGAGGAATTCGAGTAAGTCGACATTGCGACCGAGGCAGATCTAGAAAGGGGAGCGCGGGGGGGGACTAAATCCAGAAAGTTGGATCGGATTTCCGTTAGTGGAAAAAGCTGGGACGGAAGACCGCGCCGCGAGTGGCCGCCGGCCCTTTCCGATCTGCTGCTTTGTATCTCTTGGATTGAGTTCGCGCGGCCGGGAGATTGAAGGCGGGGTGGGGGTGCTTTTGGGTTCGGGGCTGAGGGAGAGGGACGGCGCTTGTGCAGCCGAAGCCACAAACGCCTCATCCCACGGCCTCCCCTCCCGGTTAAAGAACGAAGTTGGGGAAGGGGGAGTTAGAGAGAAAAGCGAGGGGGGGAAAAATAGCCGCCTCCCAAATCTCCAAAGAATGTGGAGTTGAGATCTGCCTCAGCGCCCTATTACGAAATAAAAACGGACGGGAGGACATTCATTCCTGTTGCTTCACTCTGTCTGTCTGTCTCCCTCCCTCTCTGTGTCTATCTCTCTGCCTGCCTGTCTCCTCCTCACCCCTTGCGTGCAATTGAAACAATTGAGGGGAGGGGAGAGGCTTTTAACTCTTTCCGAGGTTTCTCCCTAATGAAGGGAACATTTTTTTTTTGTTTTAGGAAAGCTGGAGAAGGGCCCTCCCTCCTCCTGGCCGGTGGCTGTCGGAAAGAGACTCCCCACCCCACCCCCACCCTTTATCAAAATCCAACACTTTCGAGTGTGAATTTCGATACGCTGTTCCTATCTCTATTTGAAGTCAGGCCAAGTTTTTTGACTATCTTCCAGGAAAACCCTAGGGCTGTTCCTTGCCCCATTTGCAGCAGCCCAGTAAGAATAAGCTCTGGCACACCTGTTTCTTCTCCTCTCTTTTTTCTGCTGGGCCTCTTGACTGCCTTAATTCCATTCTTAGCCCATGATGAGGCAGGCTTAAATTTAGCTGTACCAGTGTTAAAACAGTGTCCCCCCCCCCTTAATCCGGCTCTAGATACAACCCAAGAGATCCTCAAGCTGTTTAAAAGTCTAAAACACAAGATTTGCAAAAGACTAATTTTTAGAAGAAAGAGTTTGAAAAACAAGTTACTCAAATAGTGAAACCAGCATAAATTACGAAAAAAATTATGCTGTGAAAGAAAGCTTGGGCGGGGGATTGGACTAGATGACTTACAAGGTCCCTTCCAACTCTGATTATCTGTAAATCTGTAAAGGTACAGGTAGTTCTTGAGCTACGACCACAGTTGAGCTGCGACCAACATTTATGTTCCTAAGTGAAACATTTGTTAAGTGAGTTTTACAACCTTTCTTTCAACAGACGTTAAGTGGATCACTGCAGTTGGTTACATAGTTTTTAAAGTGAATCTGGCTTCCCCATTGACTTTGCTTGTCAGAAGGTTGCAAAAGCAGATCACATGATCCCAGGACACTGTAACTATCATAAATATGAACCAATTGCCAACCATCTGAATTTTGATCACATGGCCATGGGGATGCTGCAATCCTAAGTGTGAAAAATGGTCATAAGCCACTTTTTTTCAGTGACGTGTAACTTTGAATGCTCACTCAGTGAACTGTTGTAAGTTGAGGGCTACCTGTATGATAATATAATAAGACACCCCCAAATTATCTATTTAAAATATGATTGCTACACAATGAACAAAAAGATATCAAGCTCTATAGCTTGATATCTTTTTGTCAGCATATTGCCCAGATTTATACTAGCTAAGTTAAGCTATTTATTCTTTTAACCATCCTTCGTTGACCAAATTCTAGTGTCCTGAAGAATGGATCAAAAAGCAGGTTGTGCATCTTTGAGAGTGAAATTGAATTTATTAACAGGTTGCAATATCTAGGGACTGAATACAAAGTTGTTTAATGGATACACAAAATGGCCAATATTTATAAAAAGTTTCGGACAGAAAAAAGCCATTGAAAAACTTGTGCCAGAGAATCATAGAAAAATGACCAAATCTGCTGTTGCCTGTTGCCAAAAGTCAAAATAAATAAGTGTAGACCAGCTGGATTCACACATCACGTCAATCCATATACTATAATAGCTTTTTAAAATAGATTTTTGTGGTCTGTCCAGATTTCAAATGGTTTCTCCCCTCTTCCAGTAGGTGGCGCCAGGTTAGCAATGCCCCAAAGCCTCTTTTTCCCATGTGACCCATTTCCTCTCTGTGTCTGTGAGTTTGCGGGAGGTGTAGGTGCAGGGCTGTAATTTTCCTTGGCTATTTCTTTGGAGTATCACTGCTCCCACTGCCATGTCGCTGGTGCCTATCTCATTTAAACCAAAATCAAACAAACGGCATGATCTGAAATTCCAGCTTGGGAAAAGTCAATTCCTATTCTAAAATGATGGCCTCAAATTGTTAAGGACTGGCTAGTTCAAGCTGGAATGGAAATGGAGTTGTTCACCTGATTGTTGATTGTGCTGTTGCTATCATGGGCAGTGGGGTAAGAGTTTTATTATGGATTTTATTAAGCAGTAGATTTTTTTTTTTAAATGTAAGCTTTCCAGGAGGAGAGTTGGGTGCTATGTAAATTTTCTTAATAAAATAAAATACACATATTTCTCCCACACACAGCTGTACACACATACATGGACAACCTCTCACACATATAACTGAATATATAGAAAAAACATATTTAATGGAAGAAATGGGTAACTGCCAAAATCTTCTTTTCTCCCTGAGGATCAGATTAAAAAGCCTTCTGGTTTTATTATCATTGCCAGTGAAAGTGAAAACTTAAGTTGAAGAGAAATGAATTTGTTTAGTTGATGTTCACGTAGGACTGAGGAAGTTTGAGAAACAAGTCATGAGCTGTTCAACTGTATTGCCAAATTCTAAAGTATGAGTTTGAGTTTAATGTGTGAACCAAGCCCTGTTTGTTTTGCACTGAGAGTAGTTAGTTCTGTGCCACTATTACTCATAGATCCCCTCCAATGCAAATTATTTCCTTTTGATTGCTCTGCCACTGTACTTTCCTGAAAGCTTCATTGTGTCACTTACATAATAAATGCCATCTCTGCATCTTGAAATAAGTATGCGAATACTCCAAACAATATACTAGAGCCATAAAGTTGGTTAGTTAGATCAATCCGTCAACTAACCAACCAATCATCGATCTAACAATACATCTGACAGCAGTGACTCTGGGTGGTTTTCATTGTTAAAACAACACTTTAACAATCCAATCCACAACAGTCAAGGTCAGAACAGTAATCCCAGTTTATAAAAACTAGCATTAAGCAGCAGAGCTCATATCAGTTTCTGGCCCAAGTGCCTGGGGGAACAGCCTGATCTTAAGGGCCTTAACCAAAGGCTAACAGGAAGTGTGCTGATTCCCAGATTTCCAGAGGGATGTTATTCTACAGGGTAGGCTGTGCTACAGGAAATCATGATTCCACATGAGTTCATCTGATGAGCTGAGAAGAAACAATTTTATAGAGTAGAATAGATTAGATTAGAATAGAATAGAATAGAATAGAATAGAATAGAATAGAATAGAATAGAATAGAATAGAATTCTTTATTGGCCAAGTGTGATTGGACACACAAGGAATTTGTCTTGGTGCTTATGTACATAAAAAGATAAGATACATTCGTCAAGATTCATAGGTACTGTAGGAAGTTAGCACCCACTTGTCTCCTAGAAAATTGAAATATCCTAGGAAATATTAAAAAGGCAGAATATTTCCCCTAAAAAGAGTAGAAACTCAGAAGCAGAAACTCACCTCAGAAGCTCACCCCCACCTTTGTTAATGGTTGGGCCATTAAGTCCTGGGCCAGAATACTTTAGATAAGAAAGATCTCCAGGTAAAACTATAGCAATTGCCCAAAGCCCTTTCAGTGCATCATCATCTAGCAAGGCTCAACCAAGCCTGGAACTCAGGACAGCCTACAGAGTTGCCCCTGCATGGCCCCATGAGAGTCTGACAACCAATTAGAAACAAGCTTCAATTCAAATCCCAACAAAGGTTATAAAACCCAGGCATATCAGCTTTTTTTCTTGATCTCTCCCTTCACCTTGAAGCATGTGATCATCCTTCCTTTTCACTCTAGAGCTCCAGGCCATGTGGTCCTCCTATCTACCATTAAACCTTCCAAACAGCCCCGATGTTTCCAGTGTCTTTTTCCCCACTTGGAACTGAACCCAGAAGGATATTTCTTCCAACAGTACAACACTTTAATAATAATCATAGGGTACAATAAGCAATCAAATCATACTAGGAAATAGTCAATAAAAATTGTTAGGATACAAGCAACAAAAGTTACAGTCATACAATCATAAGTGGGAGGAGATGGGTGAAAGGAAGGATGGGAGGATTAATAGTAATAGTAATGCAGACTTAGCCAGTTTGACAGTGTTGAGGGAAATATTTGTTTAGCAGAGTGGTGGCATTCGGGGGAAAAACTGTCCTTGTGTCTAGTTGTTCTGGTGTGCAGTGCTCTATAGCGTCGTTTTGAGGATAGGAGTTGAAACAGTTTATGTCCGGGATGTGAGGGGTCTGTAAATGTATTTTCACAGCCCTCTTTTTCACTCAGTGCAGTATACCTTAATACATTGCAGTATATCCTCGATGGAAGGCAGGTTGGTAGTAATTGTTTTCTCTGCAGTCCTAATTACTCTCTGAAGTCTGTGTCTGTCCTGTTGGGTTGCAGAACCAAACCAAACAGTAATAGAGGTGCAGATGACAGACTCAATAATTCCTCTGTAGAACTGGATCAGCAGCAACAATTTTATAGTAATATCTAATGTTGAATATAATGCTTTTGGCCAAATTGCTTTGAAATACAGTGGCATTTTGCCAAATAATTACTTCTTAGGATCTTGGAAATAAAATATAAAATTTAATCAGATGGATAGACAGACAGATAATATTTAGGTATTTTGCTTTATTTTTACTTTATAGAGTTTTTTCTTTGCCTTCCTCTCCCCATACCCTGTTTCCTCCCCTCTTTTTTCTTTTTCATGTTGTTTTCTACCGATTCCCCCATCTCTTCACCATATAGTTTGTTTTTCTATAATGGGTTAGGTTTCTTTTTTAAACTATACATATTTTTACAGTGTCTATAGGTATATGATGTAACAATATATTGTTCTTTAGTTTATAAATAATATCACAATTTGCTAAGGTTTCTATTAAGAAAATCCCATGGTCCTGTGATCACCATTTGTGACTTTTCCCGCTGGCTTCTGACAAGCTAAGTCAATGGGGAAAGCTGCATTCGTTTAATAACCATGTGGTACACTTAACTGCAGTAATTTGTTCAATAACCATGGCAAGGGTCATAAACTCTGGTGCAACTCACAACAACCACCTTAGTTAGCAACAGAAATTCCCAATTATGGTAATAAGTCAAGGACTACCTGTAGCTTCTCATCATCTCTAAATATAAGGGAATCCAGATTTTCCTCTTTTAACCCTGAAATTGATCAAAGAAACCAACTTAATATATCTTTCCTGAATGCTTAAGAGTGTCACTTTTTAATCCTTTCAGAAAGAGCTTGGGCTTGGCTAGTCTAGTAAAGAGAAGGACCAGGGGAGACATGATAGCGGTCTTCCAATATTTGAGGGGCTGCCACAGGGAGGAAGGGGTCAAGCTATTTTCTAAAGCGCCTGTAGGCCAGACAAGGAATAATGGATGGAAACTGAACAAGGAGAGATTTAACCTGGAAATAAGGAGAAACTTTCTGACAGTGAGAACAATCAACCAATGGAACAGAAGTTGCCCTCGGAAGTTATGAGAGTGCCAACACTTGAGACCTTCAAAAAGAGATTGGACTGCCATTTGTCAGAAATGGTGTAGGGTCTCCCGCTTGGGGGGGGTTGGACTAGATGACCTACAAGGTCCCTTCCAACTCTGATTGTCTGTATCTGTATCTGAGCCCCAAGTTAGTTTTTTTGTTCATTTATGTAGCCATAGGTCTTTCAAAACAACAGATTTAGTATATCCAATAAATAACTTTTGTCCTTTTGTTTATCCTTTCTATAAAATCAAGACCTCAGCAAAAATCTTTTGTATAGCTCTTCATCCATTTCCTGAGAGTTGTGCACCACGTTTAGGGAATAAATCAATTCCATTTGTATATGTGTATTTTTCTCCATATATCACAGTTAAATCCACAAATCCACAGGTAAATTCAAAATAATTTCAAAATTATCAATTGCAGCTTCTTTTTGATCTGTAACTTCATTACAACATACTCAGTCCATTTTACTGAGATTATTTTTTTTAAACAACAGATTGGCCAAAATATACAATAATTTATTGAAATCTACTCCATTCTTTATCCTGTGGCATCCTCTAGTGTACAGCCTTCAAGATCCTCTTATCATAAAATTCCCAAAACAGACATTTTCTCATTTGTGAGAAAATTATTTCTAATTAAATCAAAGCTGCAAAGGAAGCCCTCGACTTACAACAGTTCATTTAATGACCATTCAAAGCTACAATGGCACTGAAAAAAGTGACTTATGACCATGTTTCAAAGTTATGACCATAACTTGCAACATTTCTATGGCCACGTGATCGAAATTCAGACTCCTGGCAACTGTCTCATATTTACGTTTGCAGTGTCCTGGGATCATGTGATCACCTTTTGCGACCTTCTGATAAGCAAAGTCCATGAGGAAGCCATATTCATTTAACAACTATGTTACTAACTTAACAAATGCAGTGATTCACTTAACAACTGTGGCAAGAAAGGTCATAAAATGAGGCAAATTTCACTTAACTGTTTCATTTATCAACAGAAATTTGTGGTAATATGTCAAGGACTACCTGTACTTCCAAATCAGTCTGGACCCTTAATCCACTATAACTTTTGAAATCCATATTCTGAGTACCCTTTTGCTGTGTAATTCAATACTTCATATATTTCAAAGGTGTTTAAAAATGTAACTTGCATTGTCTTCGGCTAAGGGGGAAGAGACTAACTTGATGAAAACAGGAAAACCTTGTTTATCTGAAGAGTCCTAAACTCTCCAACAATAATTAAAAAAAAAAAGGAATCAAAAAGTTGATTAAGAATTGAGCCTCAATCAAGCTTAATATCCATAAAAGGCAGTGTTGCAGGATTGAACTTGATGGAATCGTTATTCCCATCATAAGCTGCCTGCAGAATGGCAATTTCTACTGCCTGCAGTTAGTCCTCACTTAACAACCACAATTGAGCCCAGAATTTTGGTTGTAAGTTGTTGCAGTTGTTAAGCGGGTTACAATGGTCATCAAGCAAGTCACTATGGTCATTAAGCAAATCGTATAGTCATTAAGCAAACCATATGATCCTTAAGTGAACCAGTATATCCAATGACTGTTGCAAATCCAAAACACTGAAAATTGTGATTGCATGACAATGAGGCACTGCAAATGGTTTAAATGCAGGCCAATTGCCAAGCACCCAAAATGCAATCATATAACCGTGGGCGTGCATGTGTGAGACAGTCATAACTTGGAGGAGAGGTCACAAGTCACTTTTTTGAAGCCCATCATAACTTAGAACTGTCATTAAGTGACCAGTTTATTTCGGCTGCCCATTTTGCTATGTCTGCATGCAAAATAATTTCTTTCCAGAACTGAAAAGGAAAAAGTAGGAATTCCTATTTGGCCCTTGTGTGCCCTACCCATCATATTCATTTCACATGCGTGGAAGCTGCAAGGGAAGAACCTTCAGTTATTTAGGGACAGAAGTTACTACTTTCAATAAAAGCTCACACAATTATTTTCATCTTTCCACAAAAGGGATATATTTGTTTTGATTTCTCATTTGTATGTCTAGAAACACATCTACATTTTCTATTTATGGTTAAGTTGTTCCAGGTTCTCCAGCCATTTCTCAGCAGTAAATCACAGATTTTCTCGACATTTTACAGTTGAAGGCGCACTGTAGCTCAACCTTGGCAAATTTAAGATGTTTAAGGTGCAATTTTTAAGTCCTGCCGTTCCCCATGGCAGTAAAACAATATTGGCCTCTTTCCAAAATTCTGTCTTTGCAAAACAGACTTCATCCTGCTTTTAAGTGGCAACAAAAGTTACTTTGAAATAATTTATAATAGGAAATAGAAATCCAGATTGAATCAATCTGGAGAACCAAACTTTAAAAAAAAAATACTCGAGACACATGGTGTCTGTGGAATGTTGGAAGTTGAAGTCCATACATCTTAAAGTGGCTGAGCTCAAGAAAGGTAATGGGTAGCGTTCGGATTAACTTTACAGTCAAGGCAGCTTAGACTCTTTCTAATCAACTTGATTGGTAACATAATTACAGATGAAAATGTTTTGTTACAATAGATTGCATTGTAGTGCAAGTATCATGACTGGAATGTACTGATAGAAGGATGCAAACTATTCAAAAGAAACAGAGCTAACAAAAGAGAAGGTGGAGTTGCATTATACAGAAGTACACAAAACCAAGGATGGAAACCTCCTAGAAACCATATGGGTCAATATAAAAGGAAGGAAAAATGACATTGTTATAGGAGTATACTAAGGCTACCCAACCAAGCAGAAGAAATAGATGAACTCTTTGCTAATCAATTAACAAATGTATGTAGAAAACATACCACAATAGTAATGGGAGACTTTAACTACCCTGATATCAACTGGGAGACAAACTGCAGCAAGTTGGAGATTGAACACATTCCTAACCAATTTAGCTGACAACTTTGTAATCCAAAAGGTAGCGGAGGGAACTAAAGGAAAAACTACTGGAAGTAATTCTTACTAATAGAGAAGAAGTGATAGATGGAATTGAAGTTGCTGGAACCTTGGGTAAGGGTGACCATGTCATATTGGAATTCAATATAATGCAAACACAAGCATTAAAATATAATCCAACCAGTGCCTTAAACTTTAAAAGAGCTGATTTTAACAAACTCAGGGAGACTCTAAGCAAAATTTCATGGATAAAAATCCTAAAGGAGAAAACAAGAAACATGGGAAACACTGAAAAATATGACCATAAAAGCCCAGCCCAACATAACACCACTAAAAAAAAATCCAAGAAGAAACCAGCATGGTTGCATAAAGATCTCTCTGATAAACTGAAAGACAAAAAGGATAAGTACAAAAAATGGAAAGAGGGACACATAACTAAGGCAGAACATCAGCAGATAGCCCGAATCTGCAAAGATGAAGTCGGGAAAGCAAAGGCTTAGAATGAACAAAGACTTGCAACAAAAGTCAAAGACAATAAAAAGAAGTTTCTTTCAACATATAAATAACAAGAAAAAAAATCAAGGAAACAGTTGGTCCACTAAAGAGTGAAGATAGCAAGGAAGTAACAGGCAGTGGAGAGAAAGCAGAGCTGCTTAACTTACTCTTCGCATCAGTCTTCACACAAACTATTGCCCAACCTACCAAAAACATAACTGTAAAAGACAGACTAGAAATAAAAATTAAAATAACTAAGAAAATGATAAGAGAACACCTGTCTGATCTTGATGAATATAAGTCACCAGGACCTGATGGATTGCATTCCAGAGTTCTGAAAGAGCTGGCAGATGTTATCTCAGAACCATTGAACCATATCTTTAAAAAGCTTGGAGCACTGGGGAACTACCAGAGAATTGGAAAAGAACTGTTGTGGTTCCTATCTTCAAAAAGAAAAAAAACAGTCCCAGGAAACTACAGACCAATCAATCCTTAGGAAGATACTGGAAATGATGATGATGATGATGATGATGATGATGATGATGATGATGATGATGATAAAGCAGCTGACCAAAAGCTTACTTGGAATTGGCTAACATCAGGAATACTGAAAAAAGAAACTGAAGGCTTTATTTTGGCTGCTCAAGAACAAGCCTTAGCCACAAATTGCATGAAGGCAAAGATTCAGCATGTCACCACCAACAGCAAATGCTGCCTCTGTAATGAGAAAGATGAAACAGTTGATCATTTAAGCAGTGGGTGCAGCAAAATTTCACAAACTGACTACTTAGAACGCCATAACCGAGTTGCTAAAATCATTCACTGGAAACTATGGCAAACGTTTGGATTTGAGTATAGTAACAACTACTGGGAACATCAGGTTGAGAAGGTTCAGGAGAATGAAAAAGTCAAGATCTTGTGGGACTTCAGAATTCAGACAAACAAGCATTTGGCCCACAACATGCCTGACATAACAATAGTTGAGAAGAAAAGGATTTGGTTCATTGACATTGCAGTACCTGGTGATGCACTAATTGTAGACATGCAGCAAGAAAAAATCACAAAGTATCGGGACTTATAAATTGAAGTTGAGTGACTTTGGAAAAAGAAATCATGTGTTATCCCAATTGTAATTGGAGCCCTTGGAGCAATACCTAAAGGGCTGCCTCGCTATTTGGAAATCCTGAATATATCAGACTTAAATACCCTGATTTTACAAAAAACCACCCTACTTGAAACAGCTTATATCCTTCGACGCTACCTGAACAGTGCCTAGGTCCTTGGTTAGGACTCGAGCTGATGAGCTACCAACCAGTCCCAAAGGCTGTGAATCTCACAAAAGATATGATGATGATGATGATGATGATGATGATTAATAATAATAATAATAATAATAATAATAATAATAATTAATAATAATAATAAAAACAGATCTATGAATATCTAGAAACAAATAAAGCTATAACTAGTAGCCAGCACAGGTTTGTTAAAAATAGATCATGCCAAACCAATCTTATTTCATTCTTTGATAAAGTGACTAAATTAGTAGACCAGTGAAATGCTGTGGACATAGTATATTTAGACTTCAGCATGGCATTTGACAAAGTAGACCACAACCTACTTCTTGGTAAGCTAGAAAAATGTGGGATAGATAACATCACCACCAGATGGATTTGTAGCTGGCTGACAAGTCGTACCAATAACACACACACCAACAACAGCCAAGCCTGCTACAACTGGCCCCAATCCATTGTGTTCACAACCTTTTCACAGAAAAAGAAGTGCAAGATCTATTACACAGACAAAAGCCAGGAAAAGCACCAGTGCCAGACAAGATAACTCCTTCTTGCTTAAAAGTCTGTGCTGACCAATTGGCCCCCATCTTCACCCGAATCTTCAATAGATCACTAGAGAAGTGCTATGTTCCTTCAAACGCTCTACTATCATCCCAGTGCCAAAGAAGCCCTCCATCAAGGAACTGAATGACTACAGACCAGTTGCTCTAACATCTGTAGTTATGAAAATCTTTGAAAGGCTTGTGCTGTCCCACCTGAAAACCATCACGGATCCGCTGTTAGATCCCATGCAGTTTGCATACTGAGCAAATAGATCGACAGATGATGCTGTTAACATGGCTCTGCATTACATCCTACAACTCCTTGAATCTCCAAATACCTACGCAAGGGTCCTCTTTGTAGACTTCAGTTCAGCATTCAATACCATCATTCCAGACACTCTTCTAAGTATATTAAACCAACTAGCGGTACCTGAACACACTTATAAGTGGATCATAAGCTTCCTAAGAGACAGGAAGCAGCAGGTGAAGCTAGGCGGAATCATATCCGATACCTGTACAATCAGCACAAGGGCCCCCCAAGGCTGTGTGCTATCTCCACTTCTCCCTATATACCAATGACTGCATCTCAAATGATCCATCTGTTAAAATACTGAAGTTTGCTGATGACACAACAGTGATTGGTCTCATTTGAGACAACAACAAATCTGCATACAGACAGGAGGTGATACAACTTGCCTCGTGGTGTAACTGGAACAATCTGGAACTGAACACACTCAAAACCATAGAAATGGTGGTAGACTTTAGAAGAAACCCTCCCATGCTACCACCTCTTACAATACTAGACAACACAGTATCAACTGTAGAGACCTTCAGATTTCTAGGTTCTACTATATCACATGACCTAAAATGGACACCTAACATCAAAAACGTCATCAAAAAAGCACAACAAAGAATGTTCTGTCTGCGCCAACTCAGAAAGCTCAAACTGCCCAAGGAGCTGCTGATACAGTTCTACAGAGGAATTATTGAGTCTGTCATCTGCACCTCTATAACTGTTTGGTTTGGTTCTGCAACCTAACAGAACAGACACAGACTTCAGAGGATAATTACTACCCACCTGCCTTCAATCGAGGACCTGTATACTGCACGAGTCAAAAAGAGGGCTGTGAAAATATTTACAGACCCCTCACATCCCAGACATAAACTGTTTCAACTCCTTCCCTCAAAACAACGCTATAGAGCACTGCACACCAGAACAAACTAGACACAAGAACCGTTTTTTCCTGAAAGCCATCACTCTGCTAAACAAATAATTCCCTCAACACTGTTCAACTATTACAAAGTCTGCAGTACTATTACTATTAATCTTCTCATCACTCCTTATCACCCATCCCCTCCCACTTGTGACTGTATGACTGTAACTTTGTCGCTTGTATCCTTACGATCTATATTGATTGTTTCCTAGTATGATTTGATTGCTTATTGTACCCTATGACTATCATTAAGTGTCATACCTTATGATTCTCGACTCTTGATGAATGTATCTTTTATTTTATGTATACTGAAAGTATTTACAACAAGACAAATTCCTTGTGTGTCCAATCACACTTGGCCAATAAAGTATTCTATCTATTCTATCTATCTATTATTGAGTATTCCTTAATGGTAATACATCCACATGGAGGGAAGTAAGCAGTGGAATACCACAAGGTCCTGTCTTAGGCCCAGTACTCTTCAATATCTTCATAAATGACTTAGATGAGGGAATAGGAGGAGAACTCATCAAATTTGCAGATGACACTAAACTGGCAGGAACAGCCAACAGCCCAAAAGATAAGCTCAGGACCAAAAAAGATATGGACAGACTTGAACAATGGGCCCTATCCAACAAAATGAAATTTAATGTGAAGAAAAGCAAAGTTTTACACATGAGCAGAAAAAAACAAAGGTACAAGTACAGATTAGGTCAGTGTTGGCGAACCCTTTTGCCACCGAGTGTGTGCGTGTGTGCGTGCGTGTGTGCATGCCGGAAACCAGAAGAGCAGCTGCCTGGCACATGCCGGGGGGAAAAAGATCTTCTGGTTTCCGGCGTTTGCATCCGTGTTGAGTACCTGGTCCTCTCGTTCCTTGAGCACTTTAGCTTCTGCATTTCATTCACTTACTTAGTCTGATTTGTGGTTGCACCAGTTTTCCAAAACCTTCTCAACTTGATGTTCCTAATAGATTTTACTACATTTAAATTCAAATGTCCTGCAAAGTTTCTAATAAATAATTCTGGGAATTAGGTCATGACACTGCTTGTGGTCAATATGTGAAATTTTGCTGTTGCCACTGATCAAATAGTCAAATGCTTCATCTTTTTTTTTTTTTTTTACTACAAAGGCAATCTTTCCTCTTATTTGAATTTTCGCCTTCATGTAAAGCTTTTTCTTGAGCCACTAAAATAAAGCCTTCAGTTTCTTTCTTTAGCATTTCTGATCTTAACCAATTCTATGTGGCTTTTTAAAAAAAATAAACTTTTCCTTCTATATCCTTTAAGTATTGACCTTGCTTGTTCTTCCAATTAACAAATAAGTTTTCAGTTGTTTCTTTTTTATATTCAACCTTCATCTTTGTGGTTTTTCAAGAGATTTCCTTGGTTGGTTGCCTTTAGCAAGGGTTCTTGGCTCCTCTTAATTTACTCCTGTCTGAGCAGGAGGTTGGACCCTTCCAACTCTGTTATTCTGTTAGTCATTCGGGCCATGTGTTACTTCCTTCACAATTTATTTCGTTTATTATTTTATTCTGCATTTTCTGCAGTTTGGTATTTTGTCCGTGTGCTCATCACAGCATTTTAAAAAAAAATCTGACAGTATCTAAGCCTAATAATAAAGAAATATACCAAAAATATGTAGAACAGAAAAATTGGTATTTGCTTTATTAATTTGGTCATGGGTTTATAAATAGCTGTTATGAAATATGATGATAAAATATGATCCCAATCATAGTGTTTGGAAATCATGGTTTATGGCTGGGTGCTGCATGTGACTTTTCAATAAATGACAGTAAAAATAAATCCAAGACTTGGCACAATACGAGAAATCAACTATTTTTCTTTTCTTTCCAATGGCATTATTATAAGTTGGTTTCCTGTAATTTGAAGAAAAAAATCATGTGAAAATTATAGTGGAACCCTATTTCCCCCCCCCCCTTTTTTTTTTTTTGCATTTTGCTTGGGAAGGTTAGGAACTAAACTGGTACTTTAATCTATTTGGATATGTTTATCCTTTCAGATCCTCTTTGGGAGAATTTGGCTCTTGACATGAAACGTGTTTCAGTGCTTGAATTAATGAAAGTTGCATGCCCTTTTGTTCAGTGGTTGAATAGTTCTAATGCCTTTGACCCGTAATGTTATTCTTACTATAGATCTGCTTCATGTAAATAAAGTGAAAATTAAATTAAAATAAACGTAAATTAAAAGCTGGAATCTCTTGGGTATGAATGGCAGTTTGTAGTTTTAAAAATAGAATGTACAGATACAAATCTTGTGTTTTTCATGTTTCTTTAACAGGGACTTTTTTGACGGAAATGATACTTGTACAAAATCAATTGAAACGTCTACTTTTCTACATTTTTCACTAATTCCATCAGTAAGTAGACCAATAATCTGACAACCATTGACATCTTGGACTGTCCTGATTGATGAATGTGCCCTTAGATTCATTGAAGAAAGCCCATTTAGAAGCATTTCCAAAGCTGGCAGATTCTGCATGTATAATCCAGATGCAACTGCTATTATTCTCAGCAAAAAAAGTTCTAGCTGCAAATGAGGGGAGCAATTATTTAATGTATGCCTATGTCTATTTATTTATTTATATCCCAGTGTTATGATTTTTACAAACACTGAAGATAGGATTACTAATAGCACTTAGACTTATGCACTACTTCACAGTGCTTTACAGCCCTCTCTAAGCGGTTTGCAGAGTCAGCACATGGCCCCCAACAATCTGGGTCCTCATTTTACTGACCTCAGAAGGATGGAAGGCTGAGTCAACCTTGAGCCTGGTGAGATTCAAACTGTCAAATTGCAGGCAGCTGGCAGTCAGCAGAAGCAGCCTGCAGTACTGCATTCTAACCACTGTGCTTAGATGGTGAACATATCCACTCCTTCCTCCAATTTTCCCCACAACAACAATAACTCTATGAAGTGGATTGGGCTAAGAGAAAGGGGCTGGCACTGGCCCAGCATCAACCAGCTAGCTTTCATGGCTAAGTCAGGAACTCAATGGTCTTCTGCTTCCTATTCTGGTGCCTTAAGCATTAGACCAAACTGGGTCTCACATATCTAAGTATTGGGTCGAAGATGGCTGCCTTTAGGACAAGGCAAAGTTTGCATTTATCTACTGTACATGCTTCACTGCCCCAAGAACAAACTTACAAAGGAGTACATGGGTGCTTGTGTTTATAGATGTGAAAAGCAGAGCTCTCCTACCCTATAGTAGGAGAGAAATTATAATTGACCTATCAAATTCCTTAATTTAATCTATCCAAGGCACTAGGCAAGGTACTCTGCTGGGTGGATCTGGGAGGAGGTTTGAAGGATGAAGGCTTGCTCAGGATTCTAAACTAGTTTTGACTTGCATTGGCTGGTAAAACATGTCTCCAGCTCTGAATTGTTGGGTACCATAATAAGTTCTATACTCAAGATTTATTGATGACTTCATTATGGTTCATCATAGTTTTTCATAATATCAATCATGTTTTTTTTCTGTTCCTGCAGGTTGTCATCATTTTGATTCTGGCCTGTCTTGAAAAGAGAGAAAAAAGATTCTGGTTTGATGACAGATATCCCAAATGTCCAAGACGTTGTGCGTTACTGCTGTGAGTTGGACAATACTTGCTGGCCATTTCTGAGTAGCAGCCTGTGACATACAAGTTTGGGGACTCATAGACCCAAACTGCAAGAAACTGCAGTTGCCTAAAGCAACTTTATGTCCTAGACATAAAACATAAAGCGATTCAGTCAAATATCTCTTGCATATTTATATTTTGTGATGAAAACCACTTTCAATTATTCCGAAGCAGACAATTCATTTCTTTAGCATATGGCATCCAAAGCAGGTATAGGAAAAACACTTTCTAAGGCAATTGTGGCTTCTAGTTTTGGTCTGACTCACATCAACCCTAGTCAGATGGGAAGCCATCACTGGAACTGTAATCTAGCACATCTGAAGCGACATAGTACACTTTGCTTGCATCCCAACTACAGCACAAACATGTGACAGGGACGTTTTTTTTTCCTGCAGTGTCCCTGTGATATTGCCTTTACTTATTACCAATTCATCAGATGTAAGATGAACTTCACTTTTTTTGTTGCTGTACAAATGTTTAAGAACTCTTTTCTTCCTTATACCGGTACCATTCAAGGAGAGCTTTAAGCTGCCTAGAAAGCGTTAAGCTTTGACTTCCTTTAACTTGGATGGAAGGCAATAACTGGGACAGAAACAATGGAGCTAAGATAAAGAATTAGTAATTCTGTGTCATTGGTGCTCGGTTATTTTCTTGCAGATGTTTCATTACCCACCCAAGGTAACAACATCAGTACCACTATAATCAGAGAGAACCAAGAACTCCTCATTTCAACTCTGAACTACAAATATTCTCCTTTATTGGGATTAGTAATTTAATGCCAGTGTAATTCTCCACTAGTTCAAGATTGACTGGAAACTATTATAACTATGGTTTAACAGATTTAACAGATTAACAGAGTTGGAAGGGACCTTGTAGGTCATCTAGTCCAACCCCCTGCCCAAGCAGGAGACCCTACACTGTTTCTGACAGATTGCAGTCCAGCCTGTTCTTGAAAGCTTCCAGTGATGAAGCTCGCACAACTTCTGAGGGCAAGCTGTTCCATTGGTTGAGTATTCTCACTGTCAGAAAATGTCTCCTTGTTTTCAGGGTGAATCTCTCCTTGTTCAGTTTCCATCCATTATTCCTTGTCTGGCCTACAGGCGCTTTAGAAAATAGCTTGACCCCTTCCTCCCTGTGGCAGCCTCTCAAATATTGGAAGACCGCTATCATGTCTCCCCTGGTCCTTCTCTTTACTAGACTAGCCAAGCCCAATCTCTTTCTGAAAGGATTAAAAAGTGACACTCTTAAGCATTCAGGAAAGATTTATTAAGTTGGTTTCTTTGATCAATTTCAGGGTAAAAAGAGGAAAATAGTTATATCTGGATTCCCTTATATTTAGAGATGATGAGAAGCTACAGGTAGTCCTTGACTTATTACCATAATTGGGAATTTCTGTTGCTAACTAAGGCGGTTGTTGTGAGTTGCACCAGAGTTTATGGCCCTTGCCATGGTTATTAAACAAATTACTGCAGTTAAGTGTACCACATGGTTATTAAACGAATGCAGCTTTCCTCATTGACTTAACTTGTCAGAAGCCAGCGGGAAAAGTCACAAATGGTGACCACAGGACCATGGGATTTTCTTAATAGAAACCTTAGCAAATTGTGATATTATTTATAAACTAAAGAACAATATATTGTTACATCATACACCTATAGACACTGTAAAAATATGTATAGTTTGGCCTTCAGGTGCTTTGGAAAATAGGTTGACCCCTTCCTCTCTGTGGCAGCCCCTCAAATATTGGAAGACTGCTATCATGTCTCCCCTGGTCCTTCCCTAGACTAGCCATGCCCAGTTCCTTTAACCGTTCTTCATATGTTTCAGCCTCCAGTCCCCTAATCCTCTTCTCTGCACTTTTTCTAGTGTCTCAACATTTTTTGGAAAGGGTCTCAATGTCTTAAGATTTCTTTTCATTATTTTACAGCCCACTGGACTTTTACAACTCAATCAACAACCGATGGTCATTGGGATTTGCATTTGGTGCTACTACTGATAAAATCATGTTTCTATTTGAGAAAGAGTTCTTTCCAGTGGGACTTCCTGAATGGGCTAAAGGTAAAACTCATGATTAACAAGTGATAAGAGCAGTAGAGGAACCCTGTATCTTTGTATTGCCCAATTTTTCTGTTTAGCTATTTTTTAATCTTAAGGTTATCTGGATTCCAGAAAATTAGTTTACTCAGGAGTGCAGTGAGGGCTAGATTTTAGAGCAAATAGGACAAGTTATGAAGGCAGTGGCAAGTGGCATCAGCATTAGAGATGGTAAGAGTAGGCAAAGCCTCCCCAGGATAAATACATAGCCATTTAAATCAGGGGTCTCCAACCCTGGCAACGTTAAGACGTGTGGACTTATTCAATTACATTTCTTCTATATTTATCCATTTTATACTCATCATATTCATATTTCCCTCTGCCTTGTTTACAAATATTCCTCTCGCTTTCTCCCAAGGTTTTATTAAATCTCAATCAAACATACAGACACAAAACACAAAAACATAAAACTTCTTTTTAAAAAGTAGCTTGGCCCCGGATTACCTCTCTTTATATGGACTTCAATTAGATTCGTGTTCAGCTTATATGCCATTACCTATCTTATTACCCTTCTATACCTTCATTATAACTTCTCCCCGCTTTCCACTCTTCTTAATTCTATTTTATTTATTTCATCTTAATTTAAATCATTATATTTGTATCTTTTGTCCATTCTTTTCCAATTATCCATTTATCTCATTCATATTAGAAAAAAATATTTCTCCTGAAATCACTAATCGAAGTATGATGCCTTTCCATCGCTCCCCTAAATTAACATTTAAGGTAACACCTAATTCCCTATCTAATTCTGCTTAGTACATTCTACTTACTAAAATAGTAAATCCATAAAGTAATTAAATATATAATTAAACATTAAATCTCATAGCATTCCAATTATCTATTTCAAAAACAAATACCATAATAATAAGTTCATACAAACATCCACACAATAGTCAATTAAACTCTATACTTAAACTAAATATTTTAAACATTCCTTTTAATATTTTATTAAATCTTAAAATCTATCATTATTAAACCTTTAATGTTTTAATCTTTACTTAAGCCTTATTAAATTCTAATTTTCTATTTCTAATACAAATACTACAATACTATCATGTACCTTGCAGAAACATTTTGGAACAAAGTTATGCATTACCCATTATCCCTAAAAAAAGATTTCTTTTCCACATCTTGTTTCATACCTTTGTGGCTTTTCCCCCCCTTCTTCTAAAAATATTTCTAAAAAAATATTTAAGTGGAAATGGGATATATTAGAATTATATTGTATACAACAATGTTTTATCTGCCTTGTAAAAATTTATAATGGAAAGAGGTTTAATGTCTTTAATGTCTAATGATGCTTTGTTTGTCTGTAAAATTAATAAAATTTGTTTAAAAAAAAAAAAGACTTGTGGACTTTAACTCCCAGAGTTCCTCAGCCAGCTTTGCTGGCTGAGGAACTCTGGGAGTTGAAGTCCACAAGTCTTAAAGTTGCCAAGGTTGGAGACCCCTGATTTAAAGCCTTCCTCCTTGTAACACCATAACATTAAATATCTGTTTCTAGGAGCATACATTCTTATTTGGGACTGAAGATAAGGCTCTAACCTCTGCAACATGTTAAACCATAGGTATAAGCAAATAACTTGTGGGTTAGAGGTTTCTTGATAGGGAAATAACAATTAGTGAGAAAAGTGCTATAACCCCTTCTTAACTTTCCTTCTTCAAATTCCTCCTTCTAACACAATGTTTCCTCTCTGCTGACTTTCAGTTTTAAAGCCTAATAGGTGGTAATGATAGTAAAAATAGAAAAAGACTCTTGTCAATTAAATGTGTTTCATGGTGCCTATATGGTTATGTACATAGGTTGATTATGTCCCTTCAAGTCATTTTTTACTCCAAGATAGATAGATCTTCTCTAAGACAATCTGTCTCTAACCTGGTTTCCCACCTGTGCACTCATCACCATTATGCCGTATGAGTCCATCCTCTTCAGATAACAGATAATCAGAGTTGGAAGGGTCCTTATAGGTCATCTAGTCCAATCCCCCCCACCCAAGCGGGAGACCCTACACCATTTCTAACAAATGGCAGTCCAATCTCTTTTTGAAGATCTCAAGTAATCTTCGCTAGTGATTGTCCTCTTATTCTCTTTCCTTCTACCTTTCCCAGCATTAGGGCCTTCTCTATGGAGCTAGGTCTTTGCATAATGTGTCTGAAGTAGGATAATTTGAGCCTGGTCAATTTAGAGTTCTCATTGTGTTATAAGTGTTACAAAAATAACAACTTTTACCTCATAATCCCATTAATAAAATTCTCAAATTGCACTGAGATTTCTTTAATTTGAAATATTTATTTTGACAAAAATATATCAGTTTCTCTAAATGATGCAAAAATGGTTTTGTAGTCTATAAAATTCAGCAAAGTTTAAAGAGCTAATAACAGTACATGTTGTCTTATTACTGTTGCAAACTCCATAATGGTTGGTCAATGGCTGTCATAACCATTTTCCCAATCATTCACTGCTGAACAATTGAATAAAGATATATTTGTGTCCTTTCTTCTGCAGTATTTTGGGTCCTCGTCACGGCTTTTGAAGTGGGCATCTCCTCATACCCTTTCTTTGTATGTCTTTTAACAAAATATGAAGTTGTAGGAGCAGTTTTGGGATTTCTTTACACAGCAGCTTGGTAAGCAGAATTTTAACAGAGTCATGAATGAGAATGAGTCTCAGAGAAGATGTGGGAACCAATTCTTGATATAACAGGGAAAATTACAATAAAGTGATTTCATACCAAAAATATTATCTACAAATGACTTTTTAAGCAAGTAGAACTGTGGATATTTTTCTAGATCTTAACTTCCAGAAATAATCACAATAAATTGTGAAGCAGAGATACTAAACCATAGGTTAGTTTTGTAAAAAAATACAATAACTAAATTTCTAAAATTTACACATCAGAAGAGGAAGTAAACCTTGAAATAAACAATTCTGAATCTCAGAATTTGATGTGAGTTTCAGAGTTGTTTTGAGTTTATAGTCGTTACATACCTAAATATGTATTAAGTTTTTTTTTTTGATCTCAGCAAAATAATTGGAATAGATGGAACAACTATTCTGATTTCTTCTTTGCTATAAAACTAAAATCCTTAATAATTTATTTTAGGTACTATCAGTACATCCAGATCTACATTTTACTTTCCCTGATCTGAAACTTGAGAATCAGACTGCCCTTTTCTAGAGAATCAGGACAGGGCAAAAGGCTTTCAGGTTATGAACTAAATATTCATAGTGGGGAATGATAAAAGATAACCCATTAGTGGTGCTAAGTTTCCGGTAGTCCAACCTACCATTCTCCCCCCGTCTTTGCTCTTGAAGATAAGGAATCACCACATATTAAATTTGAGGGGCAAAACCATTGGCACTTAAATTTATTACAATAGTGACTATATGTACTTAACAATAAGGCATGAAAAGGAGAGCCAGTTTGGTGTGGTGAATAAAAGTATTGGGCTAGAAAAAAGGAACTTGTAAGTTTTAGTCTTCTTTAGGCATGAAGCCAGTAGGGTGATATTGGGAAATTGACTCTAGTTCAATGGTACAGGAATATAGTAAACCACTTCCAAAAATATTGCCAAGAAAATTGCATGGAATTGTCCACATAGTTGCCAGGAGGAGGGAGGGTGATAGAGGAATGTATGTATGTATGTATGTATGTATGTATGTATGTATGTATGTATGTATGTATGTATGTAATGAAGGATGGAAGGAAGGAAGGAAGGAATAGATCCTCTAGATGTGGTCAAATGAGCAACTTGCTGCTACTTAGAAGTCCTACTGTTAAACAGAATGAATGGGGAGTGGAACACTGTGGGTGGCAAAACCGACAGTTGAGTAACATCTTAAACAGCGGTAGGATTCTACCAGTTCTATAAAACCGGTTGTTATGATTCTGCACAGTTCGGAGAACCGGCAAATTGTGTCCCTGGCTGGCCCCACCCCTCTCCTCCCCGCTCAGTTAGTCCTCATCACGCATGCGCAACATCGTGCGCATGCCCGACATCGCTGACTGCATTTTCTGATGATTGCTCTGATGATCAGTTGTGCCGGGATCCTCCTCACTGTCTTATTGCTTCGCCCAGGAGGCTTCCCTGAGGCCCAGAAGGCGGGGGGGAATGCTGCAAAAAAAGAAAAAGCCACGCCCACCCAGTCACATGGCACACCCACCAAGCCACGCCCACCTAGCCACACCGACAGAACCGGTTGTTAAAAAATTTGAATCCCATCCCTGATCTTAAATACCTTTAATGCATGAAATATATGGGGCTAGTCCTATATGGTTAGGGCTTCCTTAGGTAGTCAAATTCATTTTCTTCTGACTTGGCTGTGGTATAGATCAAATGGCAAAATTGGTGTGAGCTTTTCTCCTATTTGTTGAACTCTTTATCTTACCTCATTGCCTGCAGCCTGAATTTAAAACTCTGTAGTCAATTTCTCAATCTTTGAGTCTTTCATTTGAGTTTTCTTGCATTATATTGTAAGCACTTTCCAATCTCTGCATTCAAGCAAGTCTTTATTTTTACTCTGCTTTTGATACATAAGCATATAGTTATACGCTGCTCAAAAAAATAGAGGGAACACTTAAACAACACAATGTAACTCCAAGTCAATCACACTTCTGTGAAATCAAACTGTCCACTTAGGTAGCAACACTGATTGACAATCAATTTCACATGCTGTTGTGCAAATGGAATAGACAACAGGTGGAAAGCTTAGGCAGTTAGCAAGACATCCCCAATAAAGGAGTGGTTCTTCAGGTGGTGACCACAGACCACTTCTCAGTTCCTATGCTTTCTGGCTGATGGTTTGGTCACTTTTGAATGCTGGCGGTGCTTTCACTCTAGTGGTAGCATGAGACGGAGTCTACAACCCACACAAGTGGCTCAGGTAGTGCAGCTCATCCAGGATGGCACATCAATGCGAGCTGTGGCAAGAAGGTTTGCTGTGTCTGTCAGCGTAGTATCCAGAGCATGGAGGCGCTACCAAGAGACAGGCCAGTACATCAGGAGATGTGGAGGAGGCCGTAGGAGGCCATAGGAGGGCAACAACCCAGCATCAGGACCTCTACCTCCGCCTTTGTGCAAGGAGGGATAGGAGGAGCACTGCCAGAGCCCTGCAAAATGACCTCCAGCGGACCACAAATGTGCATGTGGCTGCTCAAATGGTCAGAAACAGACTCCATGAGGGTGGCATGAGGGCCCAACCTCCACAGGTGGGGGTTGTGCTTACAGCCCAACACCGTGCAGGACGTTTGGCATTTGCCAGAGAACACTAAGATTGGCACATTCGCCACTGGCTCCCTGTGTTCTTCACAGATGAAAGCAGGTTCACACTGAGCACATGTGACAGACTTGACAGGGTCTGGAGATGTCATGGAGAACGTTCTGCTGCCTGCAACATCCTCCAGCATGACCGGTTTGGCAGTGGGTCAGTAATGGTGCGGGGTGGCATTTCTTTAGGGGACCGCACAGCCCTCCATGTGCTCGCCAGAGGTAGCCTGACTGCCATTAGGTACCAAGATAAGATCCTCAGACCCCTTGTGAGACCATATGCTGGTGCGGTTGGCCCTGGGCTCCTCCTAATGCAAGTCAATGCTAGACCTCATGTGGCTGGAGTGTGTCAGCAGTTCCTGCAAGACGAAGGCAAGATGAAGGCATTGATGCTATGGACTGGCCCCCCGTTCCCCAGACCTGAATCCAATTGAGCACATCTGGGACATCATGTCTCTCTCCATCCATCAATGCCATGTTGCACCACAGACTGTCCAGGAGTTGGGGAATGCTTTAGTCCAGGTGTGGGAGGAGATCCCTCAGGAGACCATTTGCCACCTCATCAGGAGCATGCCCAGGCATGTAGGGAGATCATACAGGCACGTGGAGGCCACACGTGTTTTTTTCCACTTTAATTTTGAGTGTAACTCCAAATCCAGACCTCCATGGGTTGCTAAATTTGATTTCCATTGATAATTTTTGTGTGATTTTGTTGTCAGCACATTCAACTATGTAATGAACAAAGTATTTAATAAGAATATTTCATTCATTCAGATCTAGGATGTCTTATTTTTGTGTTCCCTTTATTTTTTTGAGCAGTGTACTTTCTATACCTACGACCCTGATTGCAGCTGTTAGAAGACCTGGCTGTAAAATTATGCTGTCATATCACTATCACAACATTCAAGTATGAACTTATTAAAAGCCAGAAATATTCTTGCTAGGTATAATACTTGAAAAGTAAGATAAAGGGAATCTATATTTAATATTACATGTCTTGACAGCAGCAAGAATTGTACATGCACAATACTGGGAAAATGAGGAAACATCCACAGAGGATGATGTAATTAAATTTTTTTTAGATTGTGCAGAAATGGATAGATTGACATTAAAAGTAAAAGTAAAAGAAGATACAGAATATTTTCAAACACGGGACTTGTTTTATAAATGATTGAACAGTAGAGGTAGAAATTAAGAGTGGGAAGAGTATTATTATATATTGTATTGATCCAGACAATATACTGTTCACTAAGCATTTATGTATGCAATGTAAAAATATATAGTATAAATAAACTGTTAAAAAAAAGTATGAATTTATATGCAGGACGAATGACGTCTTGGTAATCCAGGCAATTGTCCTTGTAGCTAATTTGTTTTGTTTTGCAAAATGTAAAATGGTTAAAGAAGTGTGTGCAGTGTGTGTGTGTGTGTGCGCGTGACAGAGAGATTCTTTTCATACTGCCAAGAATTGTTAAGGCAAGGAGTCAAACACTCCTGATTTGGACTCCCATGTTATTTAGCTGGAGAGAGTACCAGTTTAGGTAACGTAAGGTAAGGTAAAGTAAGGTAAGATAAGGTAAGATAACCTTTGTTGTCATTTTTTACTATGAGCACACTGGCATACATAAAAAATGAAATTCTGTTGCCTGCTCTCAAAAGAAAATATATATCTACCCATACACATACATAACACACATACAGTCATGCTATATACATGTAGATATTTAGACACATGCATGCATGCATGCATGCATACATACATACATATTCACATACACATTCATATACATATTTATATACTGCTGTCTATTCATAGCGGAAAGAGGAAACGAGAGTTCACAAGTTTGATACTATATGGAACAAAGCTGTGACTGAATCTAGATGTTCAGCTTTGGATACCATGAAGCCTCCTCCCAGAACAAGGAAAATAGATCATGAAGAGAATGGGTAGCACGCCAGACCATACTGTGAACCCTGCTCAAGCTGTTGGCTCATAGTATCCCTGGTGTCAAAGGATGGAAACAGTTGGGATGAATACTGAAAATACAAAAGTACAGAAGTCAAAGGGAAAATAAGTCCATAGCAAACATATACTGCCAATAAGAAAATCAAGATAGTTTCAGTGATCCATATGCAAAGCATATTAATTATAACACAAATATCCAGATATTAATAAATAATTTAGCATATTGAATGGAATGTATTAAGAAAAAAGATTTCTAAGAACACGGGAAAAATCAAAGCAATAAACCATTGTTGCTCTTTCAGCATCTTCCTGTTTTCTATATTGCTGAAAGGTAGCGAGATCTAATGACAGTGGGGATTAAGAGATGAAAGTTGCATTGGAAGCATCCATTAGTGAAGGTAAAAAAAGGTAAAGGAGACCCTGAGGATTTTCCTCTGCTAGTCATTAGCCGATTTTTAGGGGACAGCATTCACCTCCATTTCTAGGCTATTGAGCCAGCACTGTCTGAAGAAGATTATCATGGTCATATGGTCAGCATGACATCATGCCACAGTGCAGAGCATCCAGGGAAACATGGAGTGCTGTAACCTTCCCATAAAAGTGGTACCTATTAATCTACTTGCATTTACATGCATTTGAACTGCTAGGTTGGCAGAAGCTGAGGCAAGTGATGGGAACTCATTCTGTCACATGGTGCTAGGGTTTGAACCTCCACAGTATAGATCTTCTCTGGTGTCTTTTAAGCTGCTGAGCCCCCACGCCTGTTAAGGAAGGGGTATGGGTTACCTTTAATGTTAGAACTTTACCATTGCCAGTGAAGATCTGTTTTCATGCAAGAATGTCTTTTTCTAAACAGAACTTTCCAGTTAATTCCTGAAATTTTCTAGTCAGATTTCACCAATAATACAGAAATCAAAGAAACAGTATGAAAGTGATGAGTGATGTTGATGTTGGATCTGATTTGAATATGGGGCATCAGAGGTTTGGCTTAACAAGTAGTACAAATATGTAACCATATGTATGTATTCTATCGTTTCTACTGCTAATTTATGAAACTAATAACTCCATGTATTTTACAGGGCAGTTGCCACGATCTTTGACATTTTAGACTGCTCTCCTAATGACAATGTACGTATTTATTTTTGACAACTATTACTGTTTTACAATGGTAATTGGAGGTTCACTTAAGGCGGGGTGTCAAACTCAATTTCATTGAGGGGCACATCAGAGTAGTGTTTGACCTTGGGGGGCTGGGGGAGGGGGCGTGGCCAGCTCGAGGTCATTCATCGAGGCTTCGTTTTCAACCGCATCATCCTCCTGGGCTTCATTTTCACTGGCAGAGGGCTCCAGGAGGCTGTTGCAGTCGAAAATGGAGCCTGGGCAGGCTGCACACGGTCCTCCCGAGCTCTGTTTTTGCTGGTAGAGGCACCATGGGCTGGTCCTTCACTGTTTCCAGGGCGGGCCCACGGGCCAAATCTAAGCATCCCATGGGCCGTATCTGGAGCACGGGCTTTTGACACCCCTGACTTAAAGGCATTCAGTGCATCAATCTAATGAAAATTTAGCAGGTTACTGGCTTGCTGCTGGAGAAAAATCCCCTGAGCACCATGCACAAAAAAATATATGGTGTAAGCTATGGTTAGGTCTATAGAAAATCTATTATGCTTTCTATGCATATCTTTCCCATTAGATCACAAGATTAAAACAAACTTGGCCTTTGTGGCTGAATAAAGTCCTTCCCAGCAGTGGGATCCTACCTGTTCCACTACTGGTTTGGTGATTGCGCATGCGCACCTAACACATGCATGCAGCTTTCCAGACACCAGCTGAGGCCTTCAGCACCAATCAGCTGAGAGGATAAAGAAGAGAAAAGCGCGGAGGTGGGGCCGATCCTGCGCTTTTCTTTATCCTCTCGGCTGATCATTGGAGGCTTTTTTTTTTTTACTACTGGTTCAGCTGAAGCGGTAGCATACCACCTCTGGTCCTTCCCCTGAAGAGCCAAGATTTCTGGTATGAACCTCAAGTCAAGCTTCAGTGTTCACTACAGTTAATTTACCGCATAACTTAAGTTGAATTTACACAGGGAAGGAAGAAGAGTGGATCAACTTTATTGGTAATTCTGCTTTCCATGCCTAGTTTTTTGGAAAGTACACGGAAGTAATTCTGAAGTGGCCATCCTTGCTGTTCCTGTTCCTTCTGCTAGGACGTTTCCTTTTTAAATTTGTGAAAGCAGTGAGAGTTTCATCTGTATGGAACCAAAATGTGAGTATTTATAGCAGCATTGAAGTCCTCTCTTTTAATTACTTCATTTGGATTATTTGATTGTACTCCAATGAAAGGAAAGTTCTTTAAATGTGATTGAATACCAAAGACAAACCTAGAAAAAGAATTGTGAAATAAGCTAATTATTAAACCAGACTCACTGATTTAAGAAATGAGAACATGTCTGGTGATCTTATCCCTTTCTTACTATTTTGGCCATTTAAAGTAGGTAAAAAATGGTTACTTCTACAAGAGTTTGGAAATAGAGATTATGCGTCACCTGCTATCTGCTAGTTTCACTGTTTTTAATGAATGTTATTATGGTTTTCTAGATTTATTTAGGTTTATTAACTGCCTAGAGAAATACAGAAGTACAGTTGTGATGGTCTACAATCACAGTAAAATAAACATAAAATTACTAACCTCCCTGCCTATAATCAGTATTGTAAGCATAAAATGGTAACATTTCAAATTTGGTCAAAAATTTCCACATTTTTGGAAGACTTAATAATTGATTTGATTTCCATAGCCAGATATTCTCATGTCTTCTAAGATTTAACCACACTCTCCAATTCTTGATAGTTTTCCAAGCCTTATAGATCAGTGTTTTTCGTGCGGGCTGGGAAATTCTGGAGATTGTTTATTGGGGAGTAAGTTGTTAGACTAGGTGGAAGATAATGCATTGATTAATAATTGATTCCATAACTTTGCACGTAACACAACACAATGAGATTGGTCTGTAGTTTTCAACCAAGTAAGGGTCACCTTTTTTGAAAATTGTGTGTCCAATCATACACTGCCAATTCTCTCCTCTCCTCTCCTCTCCTCATACTGTACCATACCATACCATATCATACCTTAACTTAACTTAACTTAACTTAACTTAACTTACTTTTCCATGAAATTAATAAGCTCTTTTATGTATCAAACAGCTGATTTCGTCTAGTGGTTAAAGCACCAGGTTAGAAACCAAGACACCCAGCCAGCTTTCATACCTAAAGACTGAGTTTTTGATCTGCTTTAGGCATGAAAGCTGGCTGGGTGTCTCTGAGCCCATCACTTTCTCTCAGCCCAACCCCCACACAGTGTTGTTGTAGCGAAAATAGGAGGAAGAAAGATGATTAGGCATGTTCACTGCCTTGAGTTTTTATAAAAATAATAAAGGCAGGATATAAATAAATAAAAACAAATATTTTAATAGTATACATTTCATATTATAAGCCATTAATAAGTAATCATGTATGTAGCAGGTAGGGATCAATATTAATCTCAATGTTGGAACATGGTATCTGGAATGGTTGGGGTGCTGGGCAGGAGGTTAGCAAGCCCACGTTTGAGATGCGAGTGCTGCTGTGGGTGGGGTTGAGCTCTTGTGCTTCACTCCACCTCCTGCCAGGGACATGGAAAGAGCCCCCAACTGGGTGTCCCCAGGGCAACGGTGATGTCAGTATCTGATTCTTTTCACCTAGACGTACCTTGGTGCTTCTCACATGAGCGCAAAAGTGGAATAGTTTTGAAGAAAACATTTATGTGATTAAGTTTCAAAGTAGGTGCAAAGTTTGCCATTGTGCTGCTGAAATATAAAACAATCTCAATCTTATAATTAATTATACATTAATTATCTCTAAACAATAATAGTTCTATGCTTTTCTATCCCATGCTTATATCGCAAACTTCATTGTAGATATGCAAGTTGTAGGAATAAGGAAATATCTAGAATAATACTAATAAGGGAATAATGCTTGTGTTAGCCTATATTTTATATTTATATATTTATATAGATATATTTTATAACGAGCATGTGCTAGGAAATTCTATAATAGCCTTGTGGTTAACTGGATCCATCCATGTCAAGTGTGGGAAATCAGGAGTCCAGGCAGTTCAGTGAATATGTAGGTCTATTGCAAACTTAATTTCTCTACAAGAATCTGAACTACTAACAATCAAAGCAAATTGATGGTAGATGAGAGTCAATGGAATTCAAGATAGGCTGGACTTAGATCTCAAAGGGACTCGAGGCTGATGATGCATTTGACCCGCTCCCCCTTGGGCTCAGCCTGACTATCTCCTACCATCTGTCCACATTTTGCACTCAAGAGTGTTGCTTGATCTGCTAATTGTAATAATTTCTTCTTGTGAAACTATTCCCTCTCTTTTTGGAGACCTTTCATCTAACTCCTCAGACAGCAGAGATTAATTAATTTCAGCTACTTTGAAATTGTTCCACGTTATACACTTGTCTGAATGTTGGAGCTCAATGCTGAGAGAAATTATCCTGAGGCAGATCAGACTAAATTTTTGAGGATTCTACTTGTTGTTTCCAATGCTCTTCTTAGGTTAGAACCTGGGATGCCAAAAAGTGAAGTTAGGTTAATGTTAAATTACTAGTTAAAACTCCACTTCTTCTCCTTGGGCTTAGTCCCATTAATAATAGCTGATGACTGCCACCTAAGCTGGAACAATCTCATCAAATAAACACTAGGGTTAAATTGTTGAGATAAGATTACATGCCGAACATACACTCCTATAGAAACTACAAGTAGTCCTCACTTAATGACAGTAATTTGGACTGAAAATTTGCCATTTGTGACCTCCTGCCAGCATCTTCATGGGCTTTGCTTTTGAAAGCCAACAGTTAAGGTCACAAATGGCAATCGCGTGACCACAGGATGCTGCAGTGCATGTTAAGAGCCAGTTGCACAGCACTGGAATCACAACCACTTGACTGTGGGGATGCTGTGATGGCCACAACTATGAGGACCAATCATCTCATTTGTTCAGTGCTATCGTAACTCTGAACAGTAGCTAAATGAGGAGTTGGTAAGCAAGGACTACTTGCAAATGATATCAAAATTCAGATCAAGATAAATAGTTTAGGGAAATAGGGAAAAGGGTTTCTGGGGAATGACCAATTACCTCATGACATTTCCCAAACTAAGGAAAACTTTCATCCAGACTACAGTATGTATAATCACTTTTGGCATTATTACAAAGAAGATACTTTTAAGACTCCCCTGGAAAAAATGTATCTTTTCTTGTGCAATTGTAGGACATTGAAGTAAGGCCAACACTCTAATATTTTCAGGGATATCCAAAATGTTCACCTTCAGCATTATTTCAACAATGCCCTGGATGGACAGGCAACTTTTATATGGCTTTATTCTTTTTTGATGTTAAACCTTCCCTAACACAGATGGTAGCAGCAGAAAAGATGGGAGACCAATTATCGCAAGGCCTCCCACGGTTATAATCCAGCCTAAACATCCATTCTAATGTTTTTATAAGATGTTATAATCACACTCAGAAGCCTGTGGGTTCTTAAAATGAGCTCTGCTCATTGGTGCCATATTGGCTTTTTTGGCTTTAAGGTCTACTGTACTTCCATGACAGCTTCCTGAGGTATCAGTTAAAAGCACAAGAAGTATGTTAAGTCACTTGATATGCTCTGAATAAACAATTCAGCTAGGCACATTGCATTATCTGCAGTGGGTCTAACTCAGTGGTGGGATTCAAATTTTTTTTACTACCAGTTCTGTGGGCATGGCTTCGTGGGCGTGGCAAGGGAAGGATATTGTAAAATCCCTATTCCCTCCTTACTCCTGGGGAAAGGTTATTGCAAAATCCCCATTCCCACTCTTCCCACCCCACTAACCTGCTTTCCAGCTCTGTTCTCCTGTGCAGGGCAACAAAAGAAGACCCAGCCAATCAGCTGAGACTTGGGAGGCAGAGAATAGATGGAGGCGGGGCCAGTCAGAGATGGTATTTGCCAGTCCAAACTACTCAAAATTCCTGCTACTGATTCTCCAGAACTGTTCAGAACCTGTTGAATACCACCTTCTGGTCTAATCATGCTCTTTGTCAGTTATATGCACTAGCAGAAATAAACCTGGGTTAATATTATGTATCCATTTTGAGTTTTTTAATCCCTAAAAGTTCATTCTCTCTCTCCCTCTCTCCCCCCTCCCTCCCTCCCTCCTCTCTCTCTCTCTCTTACACACACACACACACGTTTTGTAATTCTGTGTAAAGCTGTTTTATTTACTATACAGGACAAAGATTCTCTTATGGAACAACACCAGTTGCAGTATGTCCAGCAGTTGCTGAGAAAGCCTGTGCTTGGGTGAGGATCATTTTGTCCTTGGAGACATTTTTGCTTTGACGTAGTCTGATAATTCTTTTTTCTTTTTTTCAAGTGTCAGATAATTGGCTAATACCAATAGGAGCAAAATCTTTCTGTCAACAGAGCAATAGTTAGGCTCATATTCCATAAAATGATAACATTAGCTGAAAAGCATCTGGAATTCCATGGATCCCTAATGGTTAGTCAGTGTATTCTGGCTTAAGGTTTGATTTGAATTCAATATAGACATCAGCTGCAGGTATGCCTGTGAGCATATGGACTGTCCTGCTGAAAAGCTTATCCTAGAATAAACATGCTAACCTTGGGATCCTCGGCAAAACCCACAATATCTTGCTGGCAAAGTGATGTGTTGTCTTTAAGCTTTGATTCTCATGACATTCTGATGAAGAAAGAAATGTTTTGAAAATGCTGCTTATAGGTAATCCTCAACTAATGAGAGTAATTGGGATTGGAGTTTACATCACTGAGTCATGGTGGTTGTAAAGCATGATATCATGTGATTACACCCCTTAGCAATAACAATCCAGCACTCCCCATTGCCGTCATTAAATGAGGTTGTTGGGTGAGTCCCAAATGGACCAAATCAGGCTAGAAAGAAAGCAAGATATGGCGCAAGTGCAGTGAGGCTGGGGTGGCTTTTGCTGTGTGGGTGAATATGTACGAGTGTCCCTTGGAAGGAGAGGATGAGAGTGACTTAACAGAGCAACCTGCAACCTTCCCTGCCATCTTCTCCATTGACTTTGCTTGCTGGAAGCTGGGAGGGGAGTTCACAAACGGAGATACTGGGGAAAACTAGTTTGGGGAAAAATAGAGCATGTTGGTCACCCATATCCTGTTCATTGTTTTTTATTCTCATTCATTCCTATCATCTACAATCCAGCCACATTGAGGGATAAAGACCCTGGCAATAAGGGTTCTGTTGATAGAACTAGGCCAAATAGCAATGGTAATTTCAAATTCAGAGAAATAAAGGAAATGGACTTTCTTCTATCATACGCAAAGCAGCTTTGGAGAATGGCCTGTTTTGTTTTGTTTTTGTTGTTGTTACTTAACACCCCTATATTTTTATCTACCAACAGGAATCCCCAGAAAAACTGGTTTCAGAGAAAGTTGTATCAATGGGACCCCTACTTTAAATTCCCCAGCAGATTAATCAGCACAATTGTCGTTATGTTCCTATGTCTTTACATGGTAAGGCAAGGCAATGCATGATGCTTTCAGCAAGGAAATCACTGCTGCTTTTGGTCCAATCAAATCATCTTGCACTGAAAGCATTCTGGGGATCAGCTGTTATCTGTAGTCCAAAGCGTTGATCATTGAAGCTAAGCTGTAGTGCATGCTATATTTTGCATGCTGAGCAACATTATTTTTGGGATAGGTCTTATTTTTGGGGAAATGGTGAATAAGAGGATAAACTCCTAGAAGTAGAATCTTATTTGTTAAAGGAAAGATCAATTAGAAATTAATTTCTAGATATATTCTCATACAGCTTTAATCGAGGATTGTAGTAGTCATGTGCAATGCTATTTGTGGCAGATTAAGTTCATCCATCAAGCCAAGCAACATTTGTTTTAAACATGCTTTGCTGAATAACCATACTTCTTGTATTTGACAATCACAATTACTTGGCTTTATGTAACAATTAAGACACAAACTATATTGTATCTTAATATTATATCTTGTATTAATATAAGCTATGTGAACACAACAAAGCCAAGTTATTTACTGTACTTGAAGTAGCACAGATTCCTGTATAAAGATTTTGCCTGCCCACCAACCAGGATAGTCTGGGAAGATGCAGGAATTATGACCTTCAATTAGCTTGTGTTGCCACATCCTTTCCTGTCGTTGGTCAGGTTATAGAAACAAGGCAAAGGGAAAAATGCCTTCCCCTTTCTGCCAGTAATGGATCACAGGGCAGAATGAGCCCTTGGAGAGATATGGGTCTCATGACACGTACAACAAAAATTGGCACCAAAACTATCTTTGTAAACTAGTCTTTAGAGTATGTTAACAGTAAATAAAAATAAACATTACAGTTGAAGAAAGGATTAGGCTCCAGGAAGGGAAGTATGAACAAAGGAACATTTTCTCTTAATCAACAAAGGAAATTTCATCTAAGATGTTGATTAAGATGGTGAATCCAGAGAAGAAGCTAGCTTTGCATGGTTTGTCCTGAGCACAAACAAAATAAAATCAAGAGTGATGACAATCAAGTTACTCATTTTACACACAAGTTACACATTACACACACACACACACACACCTCTTAACAGATGGGATCTATTCCTGTTGAGGGATTTAGCTAACAGATCTCCCCCAACTTAAATTACTGTAGGTGTGAAGGTCTACAGGTCAATTGTGAACGCATTCTGAACTAATGGGAGTCCCTAAAGGTATGTATTATTATCTTATAATTTTCACTTCAGACATTTTTCTGCATCATTATCTTTCATTTCTCTTCCAGTTTATTGGGTTTGAATTTTTTTTGATCAAATCACTTATCACAGCACTCAAAGCACTGCATAATTTCTTCGAAGAAGCCTTTTCAGTTTCGGGAGATGCATCATGGGTCCAAGACTTTGAAGAGTTTATTCGTGTCTTAGAAGGTAAAGGCATAATATTTTGTGACTATACCATTACTTTTCCATGGGCGGTATAATGTACCAGTTGCATTGAAAAAGAGAATGACAAACTTCTAATAATGTTGTCCCTAAACAAAAACCTGATAGTGCTTGAAGGGGGGAAAAAACAGCACATAGCTCCATTCTTTCTTTTCACAATGGGAGGAAGAGCAGCTAGGTTGGAAAATGCCCTTTATGGAGGGCTGTAACTTCAAGTCTCTAAAATTGAACTTGAAGAAAAGAAGCTTCTCCTTTGTGCAAAACCACCTTCCTTTTTGGAACCCAGCATGGTTTGCTAAGCTAAAAGGAGAAGGCCACCATTTCTTCAGTAGAGTAGAAAAATGGCTTCTCAGGAGAAGGTGTTATATTCTCCATTGGCCCTCTATATCCACTGCTGTAAGGACTCTTTGAATACAAAAATATTAATTTCATACAAATAAAATAAATATGTTCATAATCCCGTGCTCTGGTCAGAGATTGACAAACCCTCAAATATAAGCTAAATTTCTTTCCTAAAGTTTTCCCATCCACATTTCCTACTGTATTAGCATTTTCCAGCTGGAAGGAAGAGAATGTATTCTTTTTTCAATATCCATGCTGGCAGGGAATAATTAAAATGTATATATTTTAAGGTAGATGGCAATTATATTAAAGAGTATAGGATGAAAGCAAGAAGATATAGAGTCATATAAGGTAATTACTTACTTGCACTGGAAATTTCTGCTATTTAGTTGCAGTCATTAGGCTGGTTTATTTTTGTCTTTAAACAATGACTAGCAAATGTTCAACAGAACTTTTTTTGTCAGATTTCCTTGGTCTTTGAGGTAATAAATGGGTGGGATTCAAATTTCTTAATAACCAGTTCTGTTGGCGTGGCCTAATTTCTGGGTGTGGCTTGGTGGTCATGTAACTGGCTGGGCATAGCTTGTATGTAAGTATTTCTGTAAATATTGATTTTTTAAATAAAAAAGAGCAACTTTTACCCAAAATCAGGCAAAGCAGGCAGGCAGATTGAGTTGCTCCCAGAATCACAGATTCCCTCAGACACCTACCATTCTGCAATCTGCTACCTGAGTCTGCACTGAAAAATAGAAGCTTCAGGCCTAAGGAAGGTTCAGCTCCAACTATTGCCTGTTTTCTAGCTAATCTAAATCTCCCGGCACAGCTGATAGTCAGAACAGCTGATGGTCAGAGGGAAGGAAAAATCGCAAGTTGCCAAAAATTAGGAGCAGACAAGTTGGATGGCACGCATGCCAGCTAAGGAGTGAGTGGGTGGGGAGGGGAGGGGAGGGGAGGGGCTGGGCAGCCAGTGGCACAATTGGCAGGTTCTCCAAACTGTGCAGAATTGTAACAACCGGTTCTATAGAATTTCTAGAGAACCGGTCCAACCACATAGAATCCCACCCCTGGTAATAAATCCTTTTATACTTTTCTCTGTTAGATAGCTTTATGTGGCTACAGTTCTGATAGCAAAATATAATTGCCTTTCAAAACCTATGGCTGTAGCATTGACCTGAAAATGAGTTGTAAGGAGTTTTTAACTGACCAGAAATCTTTTTTTCCCTTAGGTTTCATTCCCTAAAAGACTCAGGTGTTTGTTTGGCCTTTCTAGTGTGAGTAAGTGTTTAGAAATGATTATAGCAGCAGCAGAAGAGCAAATATAGGCAACAGAAATGATAGGGGAGTTAGAATAGTTCCCTGTTTTTATCTTTGTGTGAAAACAGGTAAGGGAAGTCATGATTTTGGATGGATTTGATTACAAGTAGTCTTTGACCATTTTTCATTCATAGTTACAATGGCCTTGGAAAAAGTTACTTGCAACCGTACTCACGCTTACAACTGTCACATCACCCCTGTACTTGTGTTGCCATTATTTTGGTGATTGGCACCTGGCTCACTTTTATGACTGGGTGCAAAATCCTGTGGTCATGGGATTGTGATTTGAGACCTTTTTTTTTTTGGCCAACTTTTGTATCAACCCCTAGGGAATAACAGTGGTTGAAGAACCCCTTGTCCATGCTTGGTTCTGGGATGTGTTGATCGACCTCTCTGGGATCCAGAATGTGAACTGACCCAGGACTTCTTTTATTCTGATCATTCAGACCTTTCTTTATTCTAGAGATTCATTAGGAGGTTTCAGGTTTAGAAAGTCACATTTATGTTATGGTGTAGACTAGGGCTCTCCAAACCTAGCAACTTTTAAGACTTGGGGACTTCAACTCCCAGAATTCCACAGCCACCCAAGATGATAAATTTGCCAAGTTTGGAGACTCCTGATCTAGACAAATGAAAAGACATATACAAACATTTAAAACAGCATTTATACATTATTTATATTTGTTAAATTAATATCCTGTCATTCTTTAAGAAGTAGTTAGTGTTCTCTGCATTTGTCTTATTACCCATCCTGCAATCAGATGAGATACATTGGACTGAGAGATGACAGCTGGTCCACAGACACCAGTGAGTTTCTACAGTCGACTGTGGATTTGGATTTGAATGTGTCCAGATCTACCCCAATAACTAGCAAACTACATCTGTCTAGCTAGAATGTGAAATATTTACATCTACCCTAAACATTAACATTGGTGAATAAAGCCTATATCTATAACTGAATAACAAAAAACAAAATATTACAACATTTCAAAGTTATAAAAAGACACAGGCAGTTAAGAAATTAATCAGTTTAACTATGTCCAAATGTTATTTGATAACAGGAAAAGTAAATTAAAAAGAGTCTGAAGAATGTTTATAGACTATTTTGGAAATTTTGTATTTTACCATGACTATCTGACTAGACCGTGGTGAGGAGTATTTTGAGGGCATCATCTCTGAATTAAGATTATGTTGTTTGTTTTATAGCCATTTGGATTGTTACTACTGTTATTGCTTCTGCCACATGCATCGGATATGCATTTAACATCTTAGCCTGCTACAGGTACAGATATAGATTGTGTAACTCTTGTGTAGATGTAACATTGATGCTGTGATTAGATGACTGAAAATATCTATGACACTGTTGCCCAGTTTTGTAAAAAGTTATGAATAGTAGCATTTTCACACTGTGTTTTCCACTATTTACAAGAAGCTAATATATCAGCATGGGTAATAGTGGATAATAATGGGTGTGGGAAAGAACATTATGAAAATGGGAAGATTGTTCTACATTCATTCCACAACCAAATTTCATCTGCATATTCTGTGCAAAGGGTTTCATCATTCAAGCCTATTTGGTCAATTATATATTTTATCTTAATCAAGAAATGTATAATACAATTTATTTCTCATATTAATACATTTCTCAATGATCAGCTGAAGAAACATGCATTTTCTGCTTGGTACAAAATTCACATATGGTTCCCAAATGTTGTTCATTGTTCCCTTTTTTGGTTAGAATTCTGCCAGTACTACCAAATGATGGTCTATTTCACATTCAGGACTTCTAGTTATCCTTAATAGACTTTGTTAAGTCTCCAATCTTTCAATATAAATCATTCACATTTTTGATTCATTCCTTTTCATAGATATCAATATGGAAGAGTTTGTATTGTATATAAGTGTGTATATACAAGTGTGTGCCTTTATGCATATAAAGGTGTGTGCCTTTATACATATACATACACATACATACACACACACACACACACACACACACACTCATTTATATTTATATTTTTTGCTCCTAGAAAACAAATTAAACTGTTGAGAGCAGGCAAAAGGTACCTACTTGTGTCAGAATCTATGAAAGTGTCATCTTCTCAAAGCGTGGTGAGTTATCAGCATTCAAAAAAGTACTACTGATTGGGGTTGTGGGCTACAAGGCAAAATAAAGCATAAATAATTATAATGGCCTTTTATTTAGCTATGGAAAATATGCATGGAAGAAAGCAAAAATAGTTCTTAAATGTTAGCCAAAAATGTGGTAGGACCTGCAAAATACGACGTGCCCAAAGCATGTTAGTCTTCATACATATAATGAGCAGGGTGCACTGAATTCAAAAGAGTAGCTCATAGCCAGTGCAACTATTTTGACATAGAGGCAATGTGATATTGTTGAAGTTACCAGTCTATCAATCAACTCATGCCAGATAGTTTTTATCCCAAAGGGGGCACATCAAGTATGACTTTGATTTTTCTTCAGATATAGTTTTTATCCCAAAGGGGGCACATCAAGTATGACTTTGATTTTTCTTCAGATATCAGTACTGCATGATTGTCCAGGCTCAGTTCCAGTTATGGGATGATCTTTAAGCTGTGAATTTAATCTTTAAGGGGAAACATGACTTCATAATTTTCTGGCATATTTCTGAAATCCTGAAGTCTAGTCCCCAGAACCACAATAACTCCACCTTGTCCAAATTCCACTTCAGTTTGTTTTCTCTTTTTTAATTTTTTTTTAATTCCTTAAAAACAAAAAATACAAAAATCTCATTTCCATTAACAGTTATTGTGTCATTGTATATACATGTTTCTTATTTTGTGACTATACATTAGTTCTATCCTTATCCTTCACCCATCAGACATGATATTCTTCTGATTAAAATCGGAATTCCGATTTTTTTGGGAATCGCCCCCCCTTTCCCCCCTTCTTCTCCTCGTTCCCCTCCCCTTGGAGGCCCCGAGTCAGGAGTTGCTACCGCTGGCGCGGCTCTGCGTGGCTCAGTCCGCGTTGCCTCAGGAAGGGAAAGGCAAAAAGGAAGAGCCGCGGCGGCGCTTTGCAATGGCAGCAGCGGCTCCTGGTTTTGCCTTTTCCTTCCCGAGGCAACGCGGACTGGAGCCGCATGAGCCGCGCCGGCAGTAGCAACTCCTGACAGCCCCAGCCGGATACCTGAGCGGAGCCCGGGCGAGTGGGCGGTGCGGCGGAGCCCGGGCGGACGGGCGGTGCGGCGGAGCCCGGGCGGACGGGCGGTGCGAGCGGAGCCCGGGCGGGTGGGCGGTGCGAGCGGAGCCCGGGCGGGCGGGCGGTGCCAGCGGAGGCCGCTGAGCGGCAGGAAAAGGGAGCTGGGCAGCGATTTCTTGGCGCGCGGTGGGGGGGGGTCTCTTTTGGCCGGCCCCGATTTTTTTTTCAGAGGGGAATATCATGCCTGCCCATTTGTACCACCTTTCCCATGTCGCATAGTATTCTCCCTCCCTCATACCTTTGATCAGTTTGAGGTTCTCCGATAGCTTCATTTAGAAGATGCATGGCTTGAGTTAGTAAAAAATTCTTTCTTTCCTTCTCCTGCCATGGCTCCTCTCTTCCACGCCGACGGGTAGTGGTCACTCCTGGAGGAGGCTTTTCCTCAGGATCCTTCCAACTGACTCCCAGGGACCATTTGGGTTTTACAGCTGGTTTTTCCCCAAGATTTAGTTCTGCTAACAAGTCGGTTCCCCTGCTTCCTCCAGCAGCAGAGAATCTTGTCCTCCAGTTGCTCCCAGGTCTTCTTGGTCGCTGGCTGGATTTGACAGACCCCCTCGGAAGAAAATTTATTAATTCTCCGGGTGGGCTGGTAATGTGGAGATTCAGAATAATGTCAGCTGGTGCTCCATTCAAAATCCAAGAGAGAAATACTTAGACTCCTGTAATCAGAGAAAAGATATCTTTTACTGGAAATCAAGCGGTAGCAACAAAAGAATTCTGAAGCTGAGAAAATGGGCGCGTAAATCACATCTACAAAGTAATGGCAACGTTCCCACCCCCAATAGTTCAATTGGCTCATCCAATTAAAAGTTGTGTATATCATCATGTGGGCATCTTCAGGTAGTGATGAGGCTTCTGTCCGTTGACCTTGACATAGTTTGATAAAGGGTTGCAGCTGCGCATAGCATAGGATAGAAACCTAAGCAAGAATGTACCCCTCCCAGCTTATACTGTTCTGGTTTGTAACACCTCCAGCTCACTTCCCATAACCATTCCCCCCTCCTCCCTCCGTTAGTTATGACAGCCGAAAGATGCAAAGCAAAGGGAGAAAATCTTGAAGGCTGACAGATCCTCTTTGCCTTTCAGTTCCATAGTGAATTTATCTAGTTCAGCACAGTCCATTATTTTTTGAATCAAAACTTCATCTGGTGGTATTTTATCACTCTTCCAATTTTGTGTTAACATGATTCTTGCTGCAGTTAAGATGTGTACAATAAGGTACCGTATATGCCGGCGTATAAGGCGACCCGGCGTATAAGACGACCCCTCAACATTTCCACTCAAAATATAGTTTGTTATATACTCGCCCCCTCTTCCGCACGCCTTCCACTTTTGCACTTTCTTTTTTTTTTTGAGGCACTTTTGTGCACCGTGGAAATGAATCCCGTGAAGCCGAAAGGAGCAGCCAGCCTTCTCCCAGCTCCCAAGGAAACGAGGCTCGCACCGCCCGAGCTCCGCTGAGGTATCCGGCTGGGGCTGTCAGGAGTTGTTACCGCTGGCGCAGCTCCGCGCGGCTCCAGTCCTGCGTTGCCTCGGGAAGGGAAAGGCAAAAAGGAAGAGCCGCGGCGACGCTTTGCAATGGCAGCAGCGGCTCCTGGTTTTGCCTTTCCCTTCCTGAGGCAATGCAGGACTGGAGCTGCGCGGAGCCGCGCCAGCGGTAACAACTCCTGACAGCCCCAGCCGGATACCTGAGCGGAGCTCGGGCGGTGCGAGCCTCGTTTCCTTGGGAGCTGGGAGAAGGCTGGCTGCTCCTTTCGGCTTCACGGGATTCGCTTCCACGGTGCGCAAAGTGCCTCAGCCGCGGGCAGCCGCAGTGCTTCCCAATTACTATTTGCCGGCGTATAAGACGACCCGGCGTATAAGACGACCCCCCCAATTGGAGGCATCTTTTTCAGGGCAAAAAAGTCATCTTATACGCCGGCAAATACGGTATCTTTTATCTTTACTCAAATTCCCTTTGATCATACCTAATAAAAACGTTTTGGGTTCCAAATTCAATTTATATTTTGTAATCTCAAAAGGCCATCTCTGTATTTTCTTCCAGTATTTTTTGACCTCTATACATTGCCACCACATATGAAAAAACATTCCTTTCTTTTGTTTGCACTTCCAGCATTTTGGTTTCAAGGTTGGATACATTTTTGCCAGTCGTGCTGGCGCTAAGTGCCATCTACAAAACATTTTATATTGATTTTCTTTGAATGCTGTTGACAAAGTCAGCTTCCAGTTCTCGGTCCAAGTCTTTTCCCACTCATCCAAATTTATATTATGACCCACATTTTTCGCCCAGGCAATCATTGGTCCCTTAACAATTTCCTCCTCTGGTTCTACCTCCAGTAAATAATTATATGTTCGTGTTATAAATTTTATATCCTTGCCTGTCAAGATTTGGTCCAATTTTTGTAAATCTTTATCTATCCCTAGCTCCTTTACATCTTTCTTAAATTTAGTTTGAATTTGCAAATATACCCACCAGTCTAATATTATCCCTTGTTCTTTCAGTTTATCCAGTGTTTTTAATTCCCCCTGTTCATCTACCAATTCTTTATATCTAATCATTTTTTTAAATGTCCCTTGTATTTGGATATAATATAGCTTCCATAGGTGAGATCCAGTTTGGTCTTTTCAAATAATGCTTTTTTTAAATTTTCTCCCATGTTTGTAAAAGTGAGTCCTTTATCAAATGTCTATGGAAATAGGAGTGGATCTTATTCTTTTTATCCCATAGAAAGGCATGCCACCCAATTTGGAGGTCATGACCTTCTATCACCAAAATTCTTTTATTTTTTAAGTTTATCCACTCCTTAACCCATAGTAAAATTGCTGCTTAATAATATGTTTCTCATTTTGGGAGTCCAAGGCCGCCTCTGGTTCTACTATCTTGTAACATTTTCAATTTTATTCGTGTTTTTCCCCCCATCCATATAAATTTCATTACCGTCCTATCTAATTCCTGAAAAAAAATCTTACCCAATTGCAGTTTGTTTTCTCATCTGCATTCCTTTTCATCCCTCTGAAATTAGGAGCTGTCAAGATACCTAGTCTTGAAGTCTGACAGAAGCAAAAGTACAGTCACATATCATCAGCATATTATTATAACTAATGCTAAATCCATATATGACCTTTTTATGAATCTTTTTAACAGATGTTAAATAATATAGAATATAAAATAGAACTTTTGCATAGGAAAAGTTGTCTTGTGGCTGCCATTTTGTCCCCACCCATTTGTGCCGAGCATTGGTTGAATTTATAAAACATATTCAAAACAAGCATTGATGCAAATAGCCTGCAGCTGCTTTGCCTTTAACTAGTTTTCAAAACAAAGTACACTCTTGAGCCAAGCTGTCAGGATAATGTCAATTACAAATACAAGACAGAGCTATAGATAGAAGAACAGAAAACTAGCTTTCCTGCGTAATTTATCCATATTTCTTTGGTTATTTTTCTCCTTTGGGGATTTCTTTTATTTTTGGAATTTTATTTAGGTAAAAAAAAATGGGTAGAAAGAAGTTGCACCTCAGGGTTTTGCATCCTATTTTCTTTCTAGTCTGAAATGATGCTGACAGAATTGGTTTGTGTAGTTATACAGAAGTAGTTACACAAATATATCACTTAGATTTCCTGGAAATATTGTATATTTTGTTTGTATGTTTGCGAATTTCTAACTGAGCTCTCCTGTTCTTTAACAGGTAGCACTATCAAAGTTCATCTCTTTTCAAATTGCATACATAATGTGGGGTAAGTGAACACTTGTCTTAAAGGGATTGGAAAAAGTTATTGGGAGCTTCTAATTCTCCCCATTCGTTAACCAGTTGTAAATTTTCTTTTCTAGGATACCTAATCATGCATTTGGTGCAGTGGTTATTTGGAATGATATTTATGTATGTTTTGATTTTACCCATGGTACATGGCAAATGGATGGAGCTTTTAAACAAATGGGGAACTGTTATGTAAGTGCCTGCAGTGACAATATCAGTTTGGTCTCCCTGCCTTTCAAAATTTACCAAGCTGCAAATGTGAGCATTATTCACATCATCAGCCCATGTTGATCAGTATCAAAGCTTAGAAGATAATCTGGCTGGGTGGGATTGGGGAACTTTTGAGCACTTGCTCCATCATCCACCTCATTGGCTGGATAATAAAGGGATTTGTACATCCTCAAAAAAATATGTACAGAGCAGGTGATTTTCCTTCTGCTGCTGCTCCAATTGCAGAAATATTCATAGTCAGAAATGAGATGTATCATTTCAAGTACCATTTGTCAGTTTGACAGGGAGAAATGCATAGTACAAACGACCCCAAAATCTGTGCCTTCATATGAGGTTCCGTGCTATATTCATAGGATTCCACCTTTTATCTTTTTTAAAATACTTTTGAATTTGAATCTTGTACAGAATTGATTATCAAGGAATTCATAATGATGAACATAAAATTTTTGGATCCCAGACTAAGAGGATGGTAGCAAAACATAATCCTTTCAATATTATTTATATATTTTTGATTGGTTTAGCTTGGTTATATAATGCAATGTTGTTTTCTGTCTCTCAGCCTGACGTTTATCATTGTCATAGTGATCAAGAAGATACAGGTGTTTGTAGGTGGCAAGTTTTTCCTCCAGCCAAAAATGTCACCGAGTGACAGTCAAAAGCCTTTGGCTCTTGATAACAGGTCAGTGCTAGGGCATGATATGCCTACTGCTATTCTGTGAATATAATTTTTTCCATTGCATGGCACCTGGGTTTGATAGTTAATGATGCTTCCAGATACATATTTTAGCAGTGTCTATTGGAAGATAACTGTATAGTTTTGCAGGTGTTCTTTCCTGACTGTCCTGACTAAAATCACTGTCCAGAAAAAGATGTGGAAAAAAAGAAGTGATGTGAAAATGTGAGACAGGATTCATATTTACACAAATAAAAACATTATTTGGAAATAATTACTCAAGGAAGCTAATCTAATTCAGCCTCTAATTCTGCCATTTGTTAGTCATTAATCTTGGCAGGAAAAAGTTAAAAGATCAATGGGGAAAAATTACATACAAAAATACAGTTTCAGAAGAACTGAGTGGCATTTGTATTATGCTGTTTCACGCTTTAGAGAAAACAGGTTCTTCATGTTGAATATTGCATGAAGAAAACTAGAGAAGATTTAACAATATAATTCTCCTTTCTTTTTATCCTAGTCTTTATCTGGTTTATCTTATTCTACTGAAAAATCTTTTAATGTTGTACCAATGTTGCAATTTGTAGGCTAATTTCAATTAAGTGAAATTTGTTTATATATTTGCATTACATCTTGGTACAGCAGTCTGTATTTCATCAACTACGATTGGTGGGACTTGTAAATAAACCTTATTCACCTTCTCATGGGCTCAGTAAAGTATTATAACTTTCTACAAGTACAACTTATTATACTTCCTCAAATGTAGAGAGGTAGAACTACTAAATTTTCTTCTTTGATAAAAGCCCATTGGGGATGAATTCAAAAGCAAAACTATTTGTTTCTAACTCCACAGTTGGAGAGTAAGCATGAGACTTCTCAGTGATAGCCTCTTGTTTTGCAGGAGAATCTTCGTAAACTTCAGTTATTTTTTATTCTTCCATTCGGTGGTCGTGGGCTTAACTTCCTGCCTGATGAGACTGTTCCGCAGCATCGTTATTGGGGTCTGGCTGGTTGGACGGATAGATAGGCCAGTAATGCCAAAAGGTTATGAACAATGTGATGCAGGTAAGCATTTGAATGACCTTACAGAGGAAACCTCATCTACTTTTACATAACGAACTGGATTTTCCCACTCATTAGCATCTTTGTTTCAAGCCTTGGATAAAGTGGGTGGGATGGGAGAACAAGAAGCTGCATTTAACATGCAAAAAAGAAATACTCGTGATTTTTCTGCAGGATACACAGTTTGGATTGGAATGCTTTTTCTGGACCACTATCACACAAATCCCATCCTTGTGTGCTTCTGCCAAATCCTTTGTGACAAACTCAAACAAAAAAAGCTGTCTGCCGATTCATGCTCATCTGTGCCTAAGCCATTGGTAATAGGTAAGCTTGAATCACAAGCCACAAGGGTCTGTTGGGATGTTAAGCAACGGGGCAGGTTAAAATAGAATCTTCACTTCTGGGGAAGAAGCCCTGAACATTGCAGATGGTTTTCATTTAGGTGGGTCCCATAACTAATTTCCATTTCATCACTGGTTTGACCTTTTGCCCAGGCTTCTATTATGAAGATAAAACTTTGTCCATGTACTTTGTTAGAAGTTTCCGTTTCAGGTAACTATGCTATCATGCACACTAGATTTCAGGAATAGCTTTCTGAAGGTTATCTGTTCAGACATTTGGAACAACATCATCCCCAAATATTGTTTATCTGAGGGTATAGCATTTCTTTGCAGGATGGAGTTGTTTAAATAGTGAATTATAACACTTGTGCATGGTTATAGAGATGTTGTATTGATCTACCTCCTTTCTCCCCCAAGCTTATTAAAAAAAACTTAACCTGCAATTTCCCCCCCCCCCCAAAAAAAAGAAATTCCAAATGCATTAAGATCAATTATTTGACAGCAAGGGGTGAACTGAAATACAATGCACATGATACAGTACTCACTTGAATGATCTGGGGAATATTTATTTTATTTATTGATATCCCACCCTTTTAGTCTTACAAATAACTCAACATAGCAAACACATCCAATCCACGTTCCTCCTCCGATTTTCCTCACAACAACAACCCTGTGGGTTGGGTTGGGCTGAGAGAGAATGACTGGCCTGCTAAACATGGCAAAAATTAATACTGGTTTCTTATTTTAGTTCCCAGAGTGTCTAGCAAAGCCAGGACAAGATGGTTCCTGCTCTATACACTTCTGAATAACCCCAGCGTCCAAAAAATCCGGAAGCTAAAACCTCTCTCTTATTAAGTGGACTGATCAAATCTTTTGTTGTTGTTGACAGCATATTTTGTGGTTCTTCTGTAGTTCGCAACAATTTAGTATTTGATCCAAGTTGTGATCAGGAGGGGCTTGCTGACATATTCATTTGTTTCCTAAATGAACACTTGCAGCATGGCTATACTAGTGTATTTATTATGTTAATATACTGAATTCAATCCCAGTACCGCTATATGATAACTGCAGTGTGATTGTTATATGTGCAAAAATGAAAAGATTTAGCACAACCCACAATGGAGAATGGTTGGCGAAGATGACAGAATTTGCAACGATGGTGAAATTAACTTCCTTAATTAGAGAAAAGACAATATCAACACTTATTATTGACTGGAAAATCCTTAGAGTTTTTTGTTGTTGTTGCTTGAAACAGGAAAAGAAAGTGTAATTTATGGTTTTGATGATTAAAAAAATAGACAATGGTGAAAAGAGAAATTTTTCTCCTTGTAACCATAGACTAAGTGATAATTTTGTATTGATGCTTGTCATAACTGTAAAGAAAATGGGAAGTCACTCTGTTTCTTTTCATTTTTTATGTTGCATCTTTGGCTCCCTCCCTCCCTCCCTTCTTTCCTTCCTTCCTTCACCCCGCTCTCTTTTATAATTTATATTAATTCTTGTTAATTTTTTATTTTTGTCTTAAAATATCTAATACAAATTATTTGCTTTAATAGCTTGTATGTATCCCCAAGTTGGAAATCAGTCTGGGATTTTGTTTAGCAGACTTTCCAGAGCATAGCAGTAGGAATTTTGGTTCTTCAAATCTGCTTTTAATGAATGTCACTGGAGGGTGCTTTCTGTTTGCGTGTAGAATAAACATTTTGAGCATCAGTTGACAGAATGTTTTGGGGTGACAGGAAACCAAATGTGTGTCTCCATCTGGGTCCCTTCTCCAATTTTGCACCATTAAATCCAAATTTCCAAGATCAACTGTTCAAGTCCCCAATTATGTTTCTAATACCAGTGTGAAACTGGAGACAGGCCTCTGATTCAGATTATACCCTTTTCTCCTTGGCCCTTTTCCGTTAATTATGAGGAATGATTTTCAGTCCACATGGGAAAAGGCTGTGGCAACTAAAATCTCAGCTTTCCTCTTCTCTCCAGGTCTTTTGCTCTGCATGGGAGATGACCAAGCCAAAGCACTCATTAAACAATATGTAGCAGGCACAGAGCGCCAATGCGTCTGCCTCCCTCATGGCACACTTAACTAACCACAAAGTATCTAAACACCAAAGGGCCTTTATTCTGGTACAATGGCATACCTTCCCCTCAGGTGTCCTTGAAGGCCAACACAGGAAGATCCCCTACCTGGAGAGAACATGCCCCTGTGATTCTTACCCTGCAGAAGCAAGAGAACACCTCCAATTGCCAGTACTATAGAGGCATTCATACTAGGCTCATCTTGCCATTATTGCATAAATACCCAAATTATATCTCCCTGCTACTTTCAGACATTAACCCTGCTAACAATAAAATGTTGCCCGGCTTTGCCCAGCAGTGCTTAAAATCTGTCAGATGACCTACGCCATACCTTAGTCTTAATGAGCATTTAGTTATTCAAAAGTGCTTTGTACTGTGATAGATTCAGTTTGCTATATACTAAATTGTATGCTCCCTCATATTGATCTAATATTTCTACTTCTCCCTTTAGATTTTTTTAAATCTTATTTTTATATATTTTACCATTGTTTTTTCTTTACAATTATATTTTGTTGTATCCCTTGTATTTTTTAGTTTTGTGTATCCCATCTTCCTTCAGTATAAGATCTATAAGGTCTATGACTGTATTAAAGATTTGAACTTTTGAAGGTATATGTGTGTATGCCATAATATGATTCTTATATACAGTAACTCTTTTGCCATACAGCAGGATGAGGGAAATTCAATATGCCATTCAGATGCTGTTGAATATTAACCCCAGTCTTCTCCATAGACATGTCTAGTAGTCATGGATAATGGAAGATGTTCTTTAGGAACTTCTGTAGAATGTAGAAACTTCCTGAACAGAGGTTATTTGCCATGGTGGCACAGTAGTTAGAATGCAGTACCACAGGCCACTTCTACTGACTGCCGGATGCCTGCAGTTCAATTTTCACCAGCTTAAGATTGACTCAGCCTTCCATGCTTCCAAAGCCGGTAAAATGAAGGCCCAGATTGTTGGGGGCAATATGCTGACTCTGTAAACCACTTAGAGAGGGCCGTAAAGCACTGTAAAGCAGTATATAAATCTAAGTGCTAATGCTATTGCTAAAGGTCATGGATGACAAAACCCAACTTACTGTATTCATGTTAATGTTATCTTTGGATGGTATAACAATAAGAGAGAAAATGCTGTTTAATACCAATATACGAAAAAAAAATGACTTATTCCTGTCTCATTCATGTGCTGGGGATGAAATAAAAATAAAAGAAAGATACAGGAAAGAAAGAAAAGATAGAGAAAGAAAAAATTAAGAAAGACATATATGTGCCAAAGTTAGATGCAAATGAAGAAAACCTTAAAAGAGTTCTGTTGACATCTTGTCCTCTGTAATCTTTGCTTGTCACAACTAGAAAAAAAAATGTTAAGAGGTTTATTTTTAGTAAAGCATGTTCTAAAATCTGTTCTGTATGGGGAAACTTTCCACCAAACAGTACCTAAGAAGCATGAAAATTGTACAGATAGTCCTCAACTTACAACAGTTCATTTAGTGAGCAAAGTTACCACGGCACTGAAAAAAGTGACTTTTGACCACTTTTCACACTTACGACTGCTGCAGCATCCCCATTGTCATATGATCAAAATTCAGATGCTTGGTGACTGGTTCACATTAATGATGGTTGCACTATCCCAGGGTCATGTGATCAGTTTTTGTGACAAAGTTAATGGGAAATCCAGGTTCTCTTAACAACCTTGTTTACCAGCTGCAGGGATTCACTTAGCAAATGTGGCAAGAAAAGTAATAAAATGGGGCAAACTCACTTAACACCTGTTTCACTTAACAACATAAATTTTGGGCTCAATTGTGGTCATAACTCAAGGACTTCCTGTATTTCTGTTGACCATGTGTTTACACTAGGTAAATGGACATTTTGGATTGATTTTGCAAATTTAAAAGATAGTGTTCTTGAGAGGGATGTGATGAAGAGCAGGAGGGCATCCAATTCTGTATTCCAAACCTAATATTGTGCAGTTATTTTGTATTCATATTATATTGTTATTCAGTAAAAATTATTTAAAAAGCCAAGCTTTGTTTCTATTTTTTTTTTTTTTGAAGGCTTGCATTTAAGCAGTCCTCCAACTTTGCTTCCCCTAAATATGGAACAATTGGTGTAATCTCTTCCCGCCTATACGGTGCCAGCTGTGCAGAGGTGGTATTCAGCAGGTTCTGACCAGTTCTGGAGAACCAGTAGTGGAAATTTTGAGTAGTTTGGAGAACCAGCAAATACCACCTCTGCCTGGCCCTGCCCCCATCTATTCTCTACTTCCCGAGTCCCAGCTGATTGGTTGGGTTTCTTTTGTTGTCCTGCACAGGAGAACGGAGCTGGAAAGCAGGTTAGTGGGGTGAGGAGGGAATGGGATTTTACAGTATCCTTCCCCTGGTATGCCACCAAGCCACACCACACCCACCAATCCACACCCACAGAACCGGTAGTATTTTTTTTTTAATCCCACCACTGCAGCTGTGTCTTTTCTGTACATGCTAATGGCCCACATCTAAGAGACACTGAGATGTATATATATTCTTGAAGGAGTCAGCTGTCATTGAGTGCTGCGTGGCATCACAGCAATATTTATGTTTTGGGAGGATGGATATTGTGTTTGAAAACCATCTAAAGTGTGTGAAGCCTTTTAGAAAGCTAACGCATCGTTGTCTTTTCCCTTCAAAAATGGATGGGATTTTTTTTCTACATTAGATGGTTTGCTTCTAAATGTCTATGATTCAATCTGAAGTTTCTGAGACTGGAAAAAAGCAGAGTTGGGAATTACATATCACTCGGGGTATTTCTTGCCCATGATGCAAAGTACCTGAATTTTATGTTAGAAATGTAGAAAACATGAAAGATGTTTTTATCATGTCTGGTGGACTTGCAAAAAAAAAAAATCTAAAAAATGTTGGGTTCAAATACCCAACTCATAGAATGAGACAAAGAGTTGTAAGAGAAATGAAAAGTAAACCGAAATGATATTGTTTTTATTCTCTTGAATTTTTTTTAAATAAAAATTATATACAAACCCCCGATTGCCCTAAGTGTTGTTCTGGAAAATTGTTCTTATCAATTCACCATGTGCTGTTCAAAGTCTTACTGTTTTGCATTTGGCATGTTCTCTTGAACTGTTCTTCTGAACTTTGTACTTCCTTGTATTTTTCTGTGTAAAGCCTTTTTTTTTTAAAAAAAACTTATAGTTGTTAAATGTGGTGTCTGCAGATAATGGGAGACTCTTCCAGCTGGTTAGCTTCTACACAAGTTCCTCATTGTGCTCTTATGACAGGCAAATGTTTAACCAAATGTTTGCTTTATGAGTTGCTAGTTCTGCTGGAATTAGAAACAGCCTTGGAATTACCCCTGCAATCTCAGTTCAACAGAAGGATTAAGAAAAGAACATGACACAAAGGAGACGGAGAGACCATATTGTTTCCTGGGGTTGCCTATAGAATTGAATACATTTTAACACTTCTCAGCATGGCCATTATACCTTCTCTGGAAACATGGTAAGTTTTGAATACGAGAGATACAACCATGAGATCTGCTGAACACACAATGCTATGTGGCAGGGTGGTGGTGGAGAGGAAGGCATTTTTTTCAGGGAATATCATATGAGAAAATTAAAGGGGATGCTTAATTCTTAACCCCTTATTTTCTTTTGTGGCTTTCCTCCCCTTGAAATGAACCCAGGGCAGATGCATCTGGCCAATTGCAGAGGAACTATTTGACTTGAACCCCAGGCTTGAAGCAGACTCGATAACTAAGGGTAGTTTTAAGCACCGATTGCTCTCCGCTGCTTCTTCTATAGAAATCTTTCTCCATCACTTCCATGACTTAGAAGGCACTAGTTTGCTGGTAGCATCTAGTGTACGGTGCTTGCCAGAGATGTAAGGGACTGTCTATATTTTAAATTGCTTGACATATTATTTGAAGGATATTGTAGCTTTTGCACAATATTCCCATAATAATGCTTGATTTTCAATAAAAAGCACATTCATTTTCCATTTCAAAAAGTTTAGCATATTTGAACAATACAGTAATTGAAAAGACCTTCCTAATCCTCTTCTGTAATTTATGACTACTGCAAGTTCCATCCATCTTTGCCCTGCACTCCATCCCTGCTTGATCCCCTCCCCACTAAACATACTTTTGCTCATGATTGATTGCAATTTATCTCTCTTGTTCAATTTTGACACAATACCCTAACTAGAGTGCAAGAGTAATCCTACTGAAGAAAGTTGTTCCCATCCTGTCCTATCTGCTGTGCTTTGTTATTGAAGGTATGATGTTAGGAGCTTCACTAATGAATGGGAGGAGGAACCAGTTTGAACATCCAAGTCAATTCTGCTCAGAAAGAGATGGCTATGGGGACATGAGAGATAGTGGTGGATACCTCTCTAGAGACCATCTTGGGGGTTTCTTTATTCTCTTGGAGGGCAGGGCCTGAATTCTACCTACTAAGTTGTGTATTGTCCTTAAATGTAACGGTGGATGATGTCTTATCATTAAGGCTAAAGAAAGATTTAGTTATAGATATAGTTGACTTCCTTATGGGAAATGGGAGGGACACATCCTCTTGCTTGTGGCTTCAGACTGAATGGAAAGGGCATGGCCATTTCCTCTGAATATGGTTAATAAGATTATTTCATGGGCATAGTTCATGGAAACACTGGTGGCCGATGAGAGAACGTTGGACCCAGTCTGTGTTCAACCTGCTGCTCAGCTGAGAAGTTCAGGAAGTGTCCTTGGTGAACCTCTTGAGTTTCAGGCTAATCCATTTGCAGGGTAGTTCTTGTAGTGCAAAAGAGAACGACTTCCTCGTGATAACTCTGACTCCCCTGGAAAGAGGAAAGAAAAAGTAGGTAGGTAGGTAGGTAGATACACAGAACTATTATCCAATGGTGTTTTCATGTTCAGAAACTTGGAATACTGCATAGATTAGGATTCAGATAGTCCTGACATTCACAGTTAAGCCCAAAATTTCCATTGTTAAGCAAGAAAATTGTGAAGTGAGTTTTGCCCCATTTTACCACCTACCTTGCCACAGTTGTTAAGTGAATCAAGGCAGTCAAGTTAGTAACATGGGTGTTAAGTGAATCTGATTTCCCCATTAATTTTGCTTGTCAGAAGGTTGCAAAAGAAAATCACATGACACCCCCCCCCCCCCAGGACCCTGCAGTCATACATGCCAGTTGCCAAGTGGTTGAATTTTGATCATGTGACCCTAAGGATGTGAAAAACAGGCATATGTCACTTTTTTCAATGCCATTATAATTTTGAACTGTCACTAAATGAATGGTTGAAAGCTGAGGACCAACTCTAGATGGTATATTTGTGTAGATTGCAATCCCACTAGAATCTACAAGTATAGAGTTTTGCAATGAGGGGTTTTCTAGCCCTACCAGGTGATATAAAAGCTGAGCTCTTTTGCCTATAAGTTACCCACTGTATTATTGTGCTTTGGCAGTTTCTCCTAACTTGATACAGAAGTTGAATCAAGAAAACTTAGACTGCACACATACTTAGAATTGCATTTCTTTATTTGTCCCACAAAGGCATTCCCCATTTTTTCCATTGGAAACTACAGTATTATTTAATCTACAGTATGTAACTTTCAATTAAATATGTTGTTTGCATTTGTGTATTCTATGCAGTCAGTTCCCAAATGAAACCTATAATGAAACCTGTACAAGTCTAACAGACCTGGAGCCTGTTTTACATTATTCACTTCTTCCCTCAGTAAGTAAAACTATAAATAACTTACCATAATTGTGAGCCACATTCCTGGACTTCTTGCAACCCATGGATTTTCTTTCCTTCTTTTGTAGATTGCCATAATTGTGGTGCTGTCTTGTTTTGAAAAGAGATCCAGGAGAAATGTAATTGATGAAAAATGCCATCTCCTCAACAGGCGGTGTGGGGTTGTTGTGTAAGTCTGCAAAATTATTTTGCTTCAGTCTTCTTCTTTACCTCCTCCTTTACTGCTTCAGTTGTTGAGGGAGATACAAAATTCTGGCTCTTGTTCTTTTGGTGGCCTCAACCATTGTTAATTTATGTTGTTGTAGTGTGTCTTTGATACTGTGTCTCTCCATCTTCTTCTGGGTCTGCCTCGTGTTCTTTGACCTTATCTTCTTTTTATGTATGCTTTGTTGTACGATACAGAATCCTACAACATCCTCTCCAGGTGAGCAAACTTCTTTATTTGCTGTTTTTGAATGCAAGTTTAAGATTGGTTCTATGCCATTGCTTTCTCTTATGGTCTCATTTGTCATTTGCTTCAGTACCTGCATAATTATAGCATACTTTGGGCTAGAGAGTAGAAGCTCAGGCAGCCTTTAGACCAGTGGTCCCCAACCTTTTTGTACCAGGACCGGTTTCAAGCAGAAAATTTTTGCAAGGACCGGGGGAGAGAAGAGAAGGAGGCTTTGCTCTCGCTGCTCCACCAGCCCAGGAAGAAACTGCTTCAAAGAAGCGGGGGCTTTTCCTGTCGCCGCAGCTATTCCGAGCGCCGTTTCTCCCCCACCCCCACCCTGCCCGCCCCCACAGCGCTGCGCGCCAATCCACAGTGTCCCGTTCTGCCTGCCTGCCTGCCTGCCTTAGTTTCTGGTTGTTTGGGAGCAGCTTCGCTTAGAATAATAACTATTCACCTCTTTTACTCAGCCGAAGCTGTTCCGATTCAACCATTAACGAAGGCAGGCAGGCAGGCAGAACGGAGCACTGGGTTGAACCCGCGCGCGGGGCAGGCGGGCGGACGGGGTGGGGTGGGGAGAAACGGGTGCTTCGGAGGTGCTGCGGCGACAGGAAAGCCCCCTGCTTCTTTGAAGCAGTTTCTTCGCAGGCTGGTGGAGGAGCGAGAGAGCGACTGAGAGAGCTGACCCAGAGAGAAGGACAGGCTTCGGTTTCCTCCCTCCCTCCTTCTTTCATTTGTGTCCTTGATCCCGATCCCAGCAGCATTCACCGAAGGTGAAGAAAGCCGCCATTTTTAAAAAAAAATTCTTTGCAGCCTGGTAGAGAGTGCTCCACGGCCCGGTACCGGTCCGCGGCCCGATGGTTGGGGACCCCTGCTTTAGACTATAGACAATTACTAATTCTGAGTTAGAAGAATATAAGAGGAATTGCCTTGCTATTCCTGGAACATAAAGCTACCTAGAATCTCAAGGAATATAAAATACTGTATATAGATTTTGGTCAATCAATCAATCAGTTAATCAATTAATCAATCAATCCCTACTGAGATCAACCAGTCTAGTCAAGTAGATGCTGCAAATATCTAAAATTGGTGGCCAACTGGAGAAAGTCCCCTTGCCTAATACTGCATCTTGTTCTACTGTCAAATGCTTCATCCCATGTAGACATTCTTCCTATGCCTAAATGAAAATTTAAACATGCAGTTTTAATATCTTTTTCTCCCCACAGACCATTAGATTTAATGGGAGTATGCAGCAGTCGTTGGGCAATGGGTTTTGCCTTTGGAGCTACAGCTAACAAAGTCATGATACTGTTTGCAGATGGTTATTTCCCTCTGCGAGTTCTGCCACAATGGATTAAAGGTGAAAAATCCTATTAGAACATTTTAGCCTAAAACCTAAATTACTGGTACTTCCCCTTCAGATTCTGATCCATCCTCATCTCTGTGATGTAATTTACAAACAGGTGTTGGGAATAAGGTAAGGAAACAGCCAAAATGTGGAAATTCTCTCTCCAACATAAAAGATACAGCATGGTGGCTAGGTTAACCTGGGGCTACATTTAAATGTCTCATAAGGCACAGTTAACCTACAACTTTTCTGTGTCACATTCATCTTTACTCCTGATTCATCATCAATTTATTCTGCATTACCTTTGGAGATCTATTTAAGCAATATTTTCGTTTAAATGCAGTTGCTGAATATTTGCAATTCAGTAAGAGGACAGCTGGCAAACTTCTCCCAGATCAATATTCTTGAACTATTATTACATTTAGATATTATGCAAATCACTCTGAAAAGTGAAAATTCTAGCTAGAACTAGAAAATTTAAACCCAATTTAAGCACTCTGTTGTGCCAGTGTATTTTTAATTCTGGTACTAGAAATGTCCTTAATAATGAAGAAAAACAGATACTTCAAACTCTGGGTTTCAAGCTAAATACCTAGCAGTTTGCAACTTAACAACTGCAATAATTTGTTTAACAACTGTGGGGAAAAAAGGTCATAAATGGGACATAATTCATTTACCAACTGTCTTGTTTAGCAACAGAAATGTTGGGCTCAACTGTAATCAAGGACTATCCGTAATGCTTAGATGGGTGCTTCTAAATTGGGTCTAGAACAAGGGTCGCCAACCTTCTGGACCTCAGGGACCACCAAATGCATAATTTTAGATCCCAGAGACCACTAACCGGTTCTGTGGGCATGGCCTAATTTGTGGGTGTGGCTTGGTGGTCATGTGACTGGCTGGGCATGGCTTGTATGTAAATATTATAAATATTTATATAAATATTGATCTTTTTTATAAAAAAGGAACAACTTTTACCCAAAACCAGGCAAAGCAGGCAGGTTGAGTTGCTCACAGAATCATTCAGTGATCTATCTATCTGCCATCGGCTAGCTCAGTCTCTCAAATTTGCTTGCCGTGAGTCTGTACTGAATTTGCTTGCAAGCAAACCTTCAGTCCTAAGTCCTAAGCTGTGCTGAGCCGAAGATCTAAAGATTAGCTAGAAAGCAAGAAATCCAACCATTTCCTGCTTCTTAGCTAATCTAAATCTCCCGGCACAGCAGAACAGATGATGGTTGGAAAAAGGAAAAATAGCAATTCAGCAGGCAAGTTTACCAGGTAAGGAGTAAGTGGGCGGGAAGGGTTCCTGTGGGCCATGTGGGCTGCGCAGCCTGGATTAATTGCTTTGGAGAGGTGCTCTGGGGGTGAGATTTCTCTGCGGCCCACCAAAATTTTCTCACAGCCCACCGGTTGGCGACCGCTGGTCTAGAGTTAGGTTAAACCAACCTGGTCCCTGCAGATTTGTTGAGAATGCAGCCATTTTCACTATGAATTCTGGAGTTTGCCATCCAGTTTAGCTGTGACAATCATCAGTGCCAGCACCAGGAAATGAGTTTCCTATCTTCTATAGCCAAAGCCCACATTTTATTATTGAGCTATTGGCTCTTCCTTAAGACTGGACCTTAATGCATTTACGCCTGTCCATTATCTTCCCATTACAGGGATTTCATTATCCGTTTTCTATCTTTTTACAGCCCTTGCTATTCTGATCGGTGCCACAGAGGTGGGCCTTTCCTCCTATCCGTTCTTTGCTTGTCTTTCAACACCCATGCAGATTGTGGGGGCCACCCTGGGATTCCTTTACACAGCAGCTTGGTGAGCATCCTGAGAAATTGGCTTGATTAGTGCAAAAAATGATGAGCACCAGAAGGGGGGGTTGTGGGAGAACCTTATAAAATGTCTGCCCACCGCTCACATATACAGTATTTCCAGGAAGGGAATATGTTCAAATAGTTAAAAGAGTTTTCATTACTGTTCAGATCTACTAGCCCAGCCTTATCATAGAAGGCTATCCCAGTTTCTTTTCAAATTCAGTTGTTAATCATAAACAGTGCCAGTCAGTTCCCACCCTTTCTTCCTAAAATGGTTAGATTGCTTTTGAAGGGACACCACAGCTAACATGGGAATGCCATAGTTTGCTCAGTTCCTGTATTGTCACTCTAGGCAGATATCCATATGCTGAACATTGCAGTTAAAAAAATAAATTGTTTTAAATGCTTTATGGATAGTAGAAGACATGACCTGACAAGGGAACAAGAGGAAGACTGAGCACTGAGAATGAGACAGTGTAAACACCCGAGAAATATGGAAAAGAATTCTGAATGAAAGAATGTTTAGAGAAATGGATTGCCTGAGCCCCAGAGGTGGTATTCAGCAGGTTCTGACCAGTTTTGGAGAACCGGTAGCAGAAATTTTGAGTAGTTTGGAGAACCGGCAAATACCACCTCTGACTGGCCCCGCCCCCATCTATTCTCTGCCTCCCGAGTCCCAGCTGATTGGGCGGGTCTTCTTTTGTTGCCCTGCACAGGAGAACGGAGCTGGAAAGCAGGTTAGTGGGGTGGGGAGGTAATGGAGATTTTGTAGTACCCTTCCCTTGTTACACCTACCAAGCCAAGTCATGTCCACAGAACCGGTACTAAAAAATTTTTGAATCCCACCACTGCGGAGCCCTCTGAGAACCTAGGTGAAAAATCCCTGAATAAACAAGACAGAGGTATGAGGAAGTCTCTGTGGCACAGGCCATATAATAAACGAGGCTGAAATACAGCTGGGAAGCTTGTGCTTCCGTGTTTTTACAAGGCAAGCCCATATGGTTTGTTTATAATGTGACTGCAGAAAATTGAGTAAAGCAGAGGATCACAGATAAGTTAAGTATGTGTGGGAGTGTGACTGCTCATTACCGAGGCTGTGAGGCAGCTCTGTACATAGCCTTAGCTTTATACATTTTCCTGCCATTTTCAAGCAACTAAAAGCTCCTTCTCTCTTCTTCTTGTCCACAAGTCAAGGCAGAAAAGACCTGTTGTGTTCTCTTGTTATCTCTGAGAGGAACTTTAGATCTAGCAGCAATCTCAGATTTTCTCATAAACCAGGGGTCCCCAAACTTGGCAACTTTAAGACTTGTGGACTTCAACTAAGCTATGCTGGCTGGAGAGTTCTGGGAGTTGAAGTCCACAAGTCTTAAAGTTTCCAAGTTTGGGGACCCCTGTCATAAACAAATAAACACCTAGCAAACAATGAGTGTCACACTAGATGTTTTGTCACACATTTGCTAGATTCTCTAGTTTGGTCCTATGCCTTGCCTTACATTCAGCTCACAGAGGAAACAGTTTAAAAATCAGTTTTATTCCAGAAAATTGTAGCAGTTCCAATTTTAAAATCAGTTTTATTCCGGAAAATTGAAATCTACACCAAAAATTCCTGAATGTTTCCAGACTGAGGCCAACTGGAAAAGAAAAGCCTAGGGAAAAAAAACAGGAGAAATGACAACTTGATGGACAGGTGTCAGTCTGTTTGAAAGCAGGATGATGGCGTATCCTGGCTATGGAGTGGGAGGAGTTTAGGGGGCCAGGGTAGGGAAGGGGATAGATGGATGAATAGATGGACAGTTAGACAGACAGGAAGATAGAAAAAGATCACCACAATAAAATGCTGCATAACAATGAGCAGTTATAACTTATGGCCACACACTTACTGTATTGTGAGTTTGCATACCCATTATAGCAAAAGTTGGTGACACACTGAAAGCCCAAGTTGATAATCTTGGTTATCAAATAGGTAATGGGATACTGGGAGCTGTAATCCCACTTTAGGCATGAAAGCCAGCTGGGTGATCTTGAGCCAGTCATTCTCTCTCAGCCAACCCACTTCACAGGGTTGTTGTTGTGGGGAAAGTAGGAGGAGGAACATGGGCTGGATATGTTTGCTGTTTTGAGTTATTTGTAAAAATAATAGGTGGATGCAAATAAATAAAATAAATAAAAATAAAATCAATCTACTTGTACTTTTTATACTCATTTCAGTCATATGAACCTTATACCTGTTTATCACACAGCATATAGATTTGAATTGCTTCTAATTAAAGTCCCTTCTACCGATCTTGTGAAAACCACTGAAACAGGGGTGTGTTTGTGTGTGTCTGTGTGTGTGTGCCATGAATCCAATAGCATTCATTGAACAGGTACTGTTACACACCTCATTGGGGCAAGCTATGTAGAAAGAAACAGGTAACTGGTGAGTACAGAAGACCACACCAGCCTGAAACAACCAAGGTATAGCTGTCTGTTTATGCTGGATGGCGAAGAATAAGACATTTTCCCATCCCTTGAGTCTGCCATGAGCGGTGATGAAATAAGGAAAATTACCTCAGAATACCTTAACCTTATTCATGAGCCATGAGATGAAGGCAAGGAAACGTCGTGAAAACACAAGAACAACAACAAAAGATGTTGGCAGGACATATTTGTAGGAATTCTCCCTCTGATTATGTTTTAGTAGCAGGACTAAAACATAAAACAAGGACTATCTGCCTTGCACCAGTTCCTTGGGCTTCCGTAGACCCAGCCCCTGATTCATTACCCTGCGGGCTTCCTTCCTTGAAGGGAAATACCCAACTCTTTTGCATTGCAGCATGTGAGTAACATAATGCTTTATTTCCCTTTCATTGGGAGATGCAGTTGTAACTAGTTGCTGAGCAACATTCTTTGAGAGATGCTCTGAGGAGTAGAGAGTTTCTATAGCATCGCTTTTCTTTTGTATGTCCAGTGAGACGTATTTTCCCATGTCATTCTTGTAGCCCGTCTCTGCAGTTTTGTCTTTTTCTTTGCATTGTTTACTCTTTCTTTCTATTTTTTATCCCTTTTCTTAGTTTGTATTAATTTTTGCTATTGCAATTCCAAGCTTTAATACAATTTTTTTTTTTAAAAAAGTACCAGATAGGAGACTGACAGGAAACACCACAGCTGTAGAGGAGATGGTGTAGGGAGTGAAAGTCCCACCTCCCTCAGAAATAGAAAACAGGAGAAAGCACTAGGAGTCAAGCTCACATCAAAAGAGCTTTGATGTACTTTTTATGTGCATTGAAAACAAAAATAAATTTCATAATGATAAATAGATCACAGAATACACTCTTAATGCTGGGATGATCTGCTTTTTTAGGAGAGAATATTTGTAGCTCAGTGTTGAACTGTGAGTCCTTGGGGCTCTCTGAGGTTGGTTGTTTTCTTGCAGATGTTTCATTACCAAACTAGATAACGCCATCAGTGCTAGTAGGGAATGAGGTTTGCTATCGTTTTACATTCTAGTGGTGTGCCCTGTCGGGGTTGATGGTTCCTTGATTGGCCTGTTGTTTACTATTAGCTTCTTCAGCAGTTCCTTGATTGGAGTATTGTTTGCTTCTTGATTGTTAATCTAATGCAGGGGTGTCAAACTCGCGTTGTCACGGTGGCATGCCATGTGACGTAATGGGACATTCCCCCCCTTTGCTAAACCGGGCATGGGCATGGCCAGCCTGTGACGCATCCGGCTCATGGGCCGTGAGTTTGACAGCCCTGGTCTAATGTTAATCTTGATGTTAATTTGGGTGTTGATTGCTGGTGAGGAGATGTTTTGGCCTTTTTGATTTGGTTTTTAAAAAAATATTTAAAATAGATATTAAGTTGTATTAGTATTAAGAATTCTCATACTTTGCATTGCCTAAGAATAGACTGGTATGAGGATAACTCTTAAGAAATCTCCTCCCCTCCCCCAATTATCCTATGCTAGAGGAAATTGGAGGCTGAGTCTAATTTCTGAGTAGTTCAAATAAATACATTCCTAAATCACCCCAGAAATGAGTCTGTAGCTTTAGACCTTCAGTATAAGGTGTTCTCAGATTCAGAGAAATGAAATTTCTTTTTAGTAAGAGAACCGTGGGGTATCTTACAAGTCATTCCTCCATGAATGTTTTCTCCTTGGAAGGCAGAAACAAAAGGGATTTCTTTCTTTTCCAGTTAAAAAGCATGGAGCAACAAATTAGAAGAAAGTAAAAATAGTTTTTAATCGATTCAGATGTAGCAGAAACAGGTAATTAGACATTGTTCACTTTAATAATATAGTAGACTAGAAGGCGCATCTCTTTGCAATGAAACTACAAGTAGAAATAAGGGGAAATGAGTTTTGGAGCAGGGAAATTGTTATACCACTGTTTGGTTGATTATTGCTACATAGACCCTTGATATGGCATCGAAATAATAATAGGGGGAAAAAATCAAACCAATCAAACTTGTTTGGATTATAAATATGTTCAAAATACTGTGACTTTTATAAAAAAGGGTTATCAGCACAGAAATTTGGATGTTAGAAGGCAGCAGAGATGGAGTAAATTCTTAATACTTTACTTCCATCTAATGACAGTTTAGATTTTTGCAGTCCAGATCTACTAGTTTACTAATTTCACCATGCCACAGTATGGCATGGCAGGTGTGGCATAATGTGTATAATTTAAGGCAAAATTACAGGAAATGTTAAAAATGATGGGAATTACATCAAAATATAGAAGGTGGAGATCCCTCAATGATTTGTTGCAGGTGACCATGGATGGATTATGGGACTATTGAATTCCCGCCTGCACAATTACTTCAGTGAATAAAATCTCTGGAAGCTTTATGTTTTGTACAGGATGCGTTAGAGATAATTTTTGAGGAATGGCATCTCTATTAAGTGATGAAGGGAGATTGGTATCAAGTGATTGCAGATTATCTGCTTGGATAATTCTCCACCCTCCTCAGATTTCATCTGACAGATCAGTGCTAATGGTGGATGCAAATTACTGTAACTTCTTAACATGTAATAGCAAATGAAGCTCAGCAAATTCTTTACACTTTATGATCCATGGATATTAAACATTTAGCTCTTTGTCTTTTGAAGAACAGGCCAGAACTGGAATAGACTTTACTCTCACTTTAACACAAAGGCTATTTTTGGTGACTGTGAATCCATTTCCGACAATTGGAAAAATCCTGCCATTAATTCCTTCTAAAAAGAGAATGCTGGAAAACGTGAAAACAATTACAGAGGAATTAATTTAAGTTTGGACCAAATTCTGATAGAAAAGATACAAAAGATCAAACTAACGTTTGGGAGCCATAGAATTGCTTTAAGTTGGTCAAAGCTGCACAGTTCAGGATTTGATGTTCAACGTGTCCTTGAGATTAAATAAGAACATTTATGGTATATTAGTTGATACAAAGAAGCCATGTGATAAAACAAATAGGCTTGAATCATGAAACGTTTTGTGAAAAAATGGATACAATGGAAGTAAATCATGTATGAGAATGAATGGGATACTTAGTGAATAGTTTAACACTGAGCAGAAAACGCTCTGGGGAAGTTAGATACATGTTGATTATGGATGTGACTGTGCATGCATTTTTGTATTTGAACAATGTCACATTGATGACTCAGAACCCAGATGATTTGCAGTAAATGTTAGACACATTGTAAAATGAAACAAGAAATGTGGTTCTAACATTTTCCTCACTGATCGCATCTGACAGGCAAAATACAGAATAGTGTTATATGTGAATTAAAAAAGAGATTTTACTCTGTGTATTTTAATAATCTGTTTATCAAAATGGGGAAACAGAAAAAAATGTAAGACGTGCAAACGAGAGTAGAAAAGTAGTGCACAATTTATGGTGTGTTGCTTGTGTGAAAGATATGAAAAGTTATTTATTTGTTTTCACAGCATTTTTTTTACAAACTCTCACAAGACTCAGCCAGACAATGACCATGTTTAAGGACATGCTTCTGCTAATTTTATCATGTAGAATTGAGAGTTGGATATATTAAGAAAAACCTAAAATTGGATACAGTGGGAATACGAATGAAAGAAGAGAAAAAAAGAAAAAAAAAAAAAAAAAAAAAAAAGAAGAGAAAAAAAAGAAAAAAAAAGTAATTTGTGTGTTTTAAAAATTAATAAAACAAGTTTTATAAAACTTGTTTTATAAAAAAAAAAAAAAGAGGGGTGTGATTAAAGGAAAGATAGAATCATGAATGAAGAATGCTGAATAAATGTGGAGTGAATACAAAAGTAAATGATCAATGCAACAAATGCATGGAGGTGGTTTGGTCACATAGATGGAATGGAGGATGATCATTCAAATGTACCGAAAAAGAATGAATGAGTTGAAAAGAAAGTCAAGAAAAAGTCTGAATGTTCTATTCTGAGAAGCTGATTAATTCTTAATCTTATCACATGATTGGTGCTGGTCAGTTTTTATGGCTATAGAAACAAAATTCTGAAGAAACATGTGATTAGATCTAATTTCAGGACTTCGATTTCCTAAGCTATGCTTCACAACTGAAGTTCTTCCTTTTATTTGTTTGTTTGTTTGTTTGTTTTGGCAGGTTTGTAATTACGGCTATGCACATTGGACAGTGCCCACATGGAGAAGTTAGTATGTACCTATTTAATAACAGTGCAAAATGTGGATCTCTCTCTCTCTTTCTCTTCCTCCCTCCCTCCCTCCCCCTTCCTCTCTCATCTATCATAATTGTGAAACACCTATAAATATTCATCCTGGACATCTTACAAGTCAGCTACCTCCATCTTTCATGTACATTAGTTTACAATTCCTATCAGCCACAACATTGACATGGGCAATGATGATATTGTCTTCCTTTCCTTCAATGGGAACCATAACTGAACTTTTGCTGAGAGCATCCAGTTGAAAAAGATATGTCAGGCCGTCAACTCTACTTACCTAAAAGGAAGATGACCAACCCAAGAGGAAAGATTAAAGAGGATTAGGAAACAAAATATCTACTTCCATTGTATTCTTGGGAAAACCTAAGATGAATTTTCTACAATTCAATTCAAATCAAATATGATTTATATGTTTGGAAATAGAAGCATTCTTTATGCCATTTTGAGATTCAGGAGCAAAGGTGGCACATGAAATAAATAGGAAACAAAGATGGCTTGAAGCAAGAGAAAGTTCAATGCTCAGATGTGCCTGAGTTTCCATGATGAGTTTGTAAGCAAAATGGGATTCATATTTGGGATTTCTTATTGTATGATTCTTTGTATTAATTGAAAGGCCTCTAACCTTTCTGGGACAATGGGTATAATTTGAAGAGCAAGCTTATAAGATGGTGACCATGGCATCTGTACCAATCATAAAACACCCATGTATCAGTAGGCAAACAAGGCCATTTCTATCATTGTCGTGTCTAAGAATGCCACTGGGGTCTAAATATGACCCAGAAGGTGAAACAAAGCTTACCGGTCATCAATTCCTATTCATCCCTAATAGGATCATCCCTATGATATTGGGGGCCAAAATCTTAGTCATTGTTGCTACAATAGCTAGTTGCTACAACAGCTAGTTGTAAAGCTGGTTGACATCCAAGAAGAGAGTGTAAAATTTGGCACCGTTTGTACAGAATCAGTTTACAATATGGATACATACGTGAGCTAGCATATAGTATATATATAAAAAAGTAAAGGAGTCCCTGCGGATTTTATTTCACTAGTCATTGCCAACTAAAGGAGGTAGTGATCATCTCTGTTTGAAGACCACTGAGCTTTAAATGTCGAAGACATTTCCACCGTCATGTGGCTAGCATGACGTCATTAATCTTCCCAACAGAATGGTACCTATTTATCTACTTGCATTTGCAGGCTTTCGAATTGCTAGGTTGGCAGGAGCTGGGGTGAGGACAGAAACTCACTCTGTTGCATGGGTCTCGGGTCTCGAACCTGGGCTGACCGCTTTCCAGCCGACAATTCCAGCTTGTCTTAACTGCTGAGACACCATGCTGCTGATAAATAATATAGCAGCTACAAATGTTGCTGCAGTAGTTGTTAATCTTTTCCTTTAAACCAGTTTTTTTTTTCCTTTTAACCAGCTATTTTTCTTGCTTCTCAACTGCAAAGAGAGGAAAACTGAGCAAAATATTTTATGTCCCGTTAAAGCAAACACTTTTAACTTCCATATTCAGGGTTTTCTTTTTGAGGACCCTGGAGAATACTTAGAAATGGCTACTTCCTGGGTCTTTTTTTTATACTTCTGGTGATGTAATGGCTCCTGCCCACTTGCTTTTCTTCACTTGTTTCTCACGTACACCATCATGCTGGGTCCTTCCTTCTTTTATGGGGGAAAAAAAGGGAGATGCGAGCAAGTACTGTCATGTCACTTTTTAAGATGCCGCTGTGCAGCTCCAGATGAGGCCAGGACAAAGATGTAAAAAAAAATCTCAGGGATACTAGTTTGTAGCATTTCCAGCTAACACCCACAACAGGGAAAGCCCTTTTTTTTGTCAAGCCAACATGGTTTAGGCGTGTTTCAAGTTGGCAGCTGCAAAGCCACTTTGCTGGCAGACAAAGTGAGGGCAGAAGGGCAGCCATTCAGCTGAGCTCCAGATTGATTCAGAGCCCACAGGCCAACTGAACATTCAAAGTGTTAATGCTGAGGGCTCAGGAGAAAGAGAGATGTGGGCAGCTTTTGTTGAATGGCAACATATGAAGGGCTAATCATTAGGATTCTACCTGGCATAGAAATGATTCATTGTAACTGTTAGGAATAACAAGGTTACCTAACTTAGTTTGAGTAAAATAATATATATAAACTATGATAGTAAGTTTAAGTGTGTGTCACTTTAAACTGCAAAGCATGTAATTTTGGGTGCGGTTGTAAAACCGCCATAAGAGAGAGCAAGAGAACCTACTTGCTTGCTGGATTGCTGGATTGATGGTTTGCTAACTGCGTATTCCCTGCTGCTGAGTTTTTGAACGTCGAAGGAAGAAAGGAGGTTTGACTTTTTTATATCTCTACTGCGAGAAGATATATTACTGGATTGATATTTGTAAGTTTACTGACCTCTTTTTCAACACTGGACTTTGCAACTGAATAATCCCCGAATGGACTGACCTATTGAATGATATATGGACTGTTTGACTATGCTAAAACTCTTACTGGAATAAACTATTTAACTAGCACAGTGTATCTGTTTTACTGAGTGTAAGCTACAAAAAACGTTTATCTCACATATTTGCCTGCCTGACTGACTGCCGTGCACATTCTGCTAGGGTGTATCCCTAACAGTAACACCAGCAGATAACAGTTTTACTTTCCTCTGTACAGATCCTGGGGTATTATGAGAAGATCATTTTCTATTGGCCTTCCTTGGTCTGCCAGCTTTTCCTGCTAGGGAAATTCACCCATATGTTGATAAAAGCGTCATGGGCCCAGTTCCAGACAGGCCTTCCAACGGTGAGTATTCCTGGAGTATTTCTTCCATTTTAGGCTTTAAAATGACCAAGAAAAAAATCTTTATTCTCCTTGTGACACTTAGATTTCAGCTTAAGGTTGCCTATTAGTGTCAAAATAGATTAACATAAATTTCTTTCCATACCATTTGTAATTGTCAATGTAAAGGTTAAAAAGGGGGTTTTAACCTCCTTTTCTCTCTCCTTCGCTGCTTAATGATCTTCTTTCAGAAGTATCCCTCTAGGTACTTTTAGATTCAGGGTACCTTGTTTTGATGTTCTCTGTTGTTTAGCCCGGTCTGTCCTGCTTTCCTCTTTGTCTTCCTCCTGCACAATCTTATCCAGTCGGGTTCTTCTTTGAGGTGGCCATTTCTGACTACCGCTGCAACCGCCTTCGGGGAAGGGAGTTTAGACCAGCCAAGGAGGAGAGATGCGGCTCCCCTCCACTCAGCTAGCAACCTCCCCACTCTTCACCATCTCTATGGGGTGGCTTCAGCCCCGAATCCAAAGGATCGGGGCGTTCCAGCGGCGAGCACAGATCGAAACCGTGCTTGATCGCGGATTTCAGTCTGTCGCTGAAGAGACCCAAACCGGAAACCCCGCAGGAGTATTCTGTGTCCTCCAGATGTTGCCCAATATCCTCACAATGCCCAATCTAATGTCCAACACCTCTAATAGCTGGAGCTGTTGGACATTAAAATTCAGGATCTGGAATGCCGTAGAGATCCATCCCTATTTTAGGGGATCTTTTTGACTTATTTCCAGTTCATCCATCTAATTCTGAGAAAAGAAGATGGACAATCTTATCAACAGCCACAACATTTTCTTAATCCAATATTTTTAAGATTTGGGTTTCCCTTATATATAATATGTGAAAACTGAATACTATACAAGTATAGTATAACCTCAGCAACCACTTGTTGTTATGAACAAGTGGTACTTATGACTGGTTCTCAAAGTTCCAGCCATCACAGTACCTCTGTGGTCACATGGTCTCTATTTGTGACCTTCCCTGCCTTTATTTTCTTGCAAAACCATTCCTGGAGAAATGGGAGGCTATAGTTCAGGGGTGGGGAACTATGGGCCCCTTCATGACTTGTGGACTTCAACTCCCAGAATTCCTGGGATACTGGCTCAGGAATTCTGGGAGTTGAAGTCCACAAGTCATAAAGGGGCTCATAGTTCCCCACCTCTCCTGTAGTTGGTGACTTTGCAGGCACTGGCACCCGTCATTGCTTCCATCTCTCACTGCTATACACAAATATGTTGTGGAAGTGAAGGTAGTTTCAAGATATTTTCAAAATACTTTGGATAAATGACATACTTTTATCTTCACCCTAAAGATAATTAAATATTGGACGTTCCTGTAATTCTATATCCATTTTCTTGGAAAAGTGATGGCAGATAGCTTTTTCAAAGTCTTTAAAATGTTTTACGTGCTCCTAGATGTAGCAATATCAAAAAGAGATGCACAATTTTATAGAATGGTTGGACACACACACACACACACACACACATTCACTCACTTATCTCCCTGACCCAGACTCCTCAAAATATTCCTGATTCTAACTTGTGATCCCTCCAAAGTTACTCGGAGATCATATTTGTTTGTCTATTTATTCATGTCTTTATTAAATTTATTTGTCATCCATCTCACCACAGGAGGCTCTGGACTGCTTACAACAATAAAGACGATGAAACAGATAATTCTAATAACAGTAACAATAACAACAACAATAATAATAATAACAACACAGATTATAATTAAAGATGAGGAGGGATGGAGTAGGATGCATGATGCATGGGGAGAAGGATTTTTTTCTCCTGGTCCATCAGCCACTTTTAGCATGATACTTCCCTGTTCCTTATTTCTAACCATTTCTGACTTTTGAAAGGTGTAAAGTCCTAAAACAATAAATAATTTTATTTTTCCTTCCCTGCAGGAGAACATTACTTTATTGGAAACCCATCATGCTCAATATGTCCAACAATTGTTGAGGAAACCTCCAGTGCAGTGAGGACACTCATTTTGTTTGAGGAATGTTTCTTAGGATATCATATATATATATACCATATATTCTTTATTTTTAGGGACAGTTCCCTCAATAATCCACATTTTGTTTTCTGGGGAACCCCTTCCTAGCTTACATGAAGATAAAGGGAGGGAGGGAGGAAGAGCATTCAGTGTTGCAAGATTATGTTACAGAGATAGTCCTTGACTCATGACCACAATTTGGACCAGAATTTCCATGGCCAAGCAAAGTGGTTTTAAGTGTGAGTTGCACCTAATTTTATGACCATTCCTCCCATGGTTATTTCGTGAATCACTACAGTTATGTGAATCATGTGATTGTTCATTTCCTCTAGTGGTGGGATTCAGCCAGTTCACACCAGTTTGGGAGAACCGGTTATTAACTTTCTGAGCAGTTTGGTGAACTGGTTGTTGGAAGACATCATTAGGGCAGAGAACTGGTTGTTAAACTCTTTGAATCCCACCACCGGTTTCCTCCCTTGGCTTGGTTTGTTGGAAGCTGGCTGGGAAGGCTGCAAATGGGCGGTCACTACAACCATTGTAAATACACACCAGCACCCACATTTTGATCACATAGCTGTGGGGGTGCTGGGCTGATCCCAAGGGCGAGGACTGGTTATAAGTCTTTTTTTTTTCCCAGAACTGATGTAATTTCGAACAGTCATTAAATGAATAGTTGTAACAAGTTGAGGACTACCTGTACGATAGCTTTATAGTAAAATAATACTGCCCTGCGTGTTTTTGGTTTTGGTCTACTTTAAAGGGCTGACAGTAAATAATCTCAAGCAATGACCTATCCATTGATGCGGGGATAGACTCTTAGACATAATTGGCATTGTTTTCATTTGGGACATAGTAACATAGTCCTATGACGATATTAGTCACAAATAACTAGCTCAATGGTGCTCTTAATATCTAGTTCTGAAAGGAATTGGCAGGATGAGATTAAGTCAGGTGATGCCCTAGTCTTAGTTCAATAATGCTGCCCTTTGGACCTTTCATTGCTGAACCAACCAATTATGAAGACTCAAAATTTAAACCTTAGTTACTCACCATGTCAAAGATAGGTTTTTTTAAAACTATCTTGAGTAAAGTTGAATAGGGCAGTTAAGGAGAAGATGAAAAGTATGAGTCAAATCATATGTGGCAGTGAAAGAGTTAAGGGCATGATGGTAAGGGGGGGGGAACTCAGGGGTGCCCATTCCCTCAGTGCCCTAAGCACGTGTTTCTCTTGTTCAAGGGTTAATCCACGCCTGGGAATTGGTAATCCATTGGGGTATCTTGATTCGTGCCAATGAAGTCCCTTTGCCTTTATTGTGGTCCCCTGAATGGTGGCATCCTAGCTACCATTTCTTAGAACAGGGCTTCCTAAACATGGCAACTTTAAGACACATGGACTTCAACTCCCAGAATTCCCCAGCCGTGGGAGTTGAAGTCCACATGTCTTAAAAGTTGGGAAACCTTGCCCTAGAAAGAGAAAATAGCTTGAACTGACTGACAGTCAATCTAATGTAGTATGAGTGGATAAAGGCAGGTGGTATTGAAGAAGGCTGCTTTTTGATTAAGGGTGAAAGAAGACAAAAAAGTGCATGATGGCAAGGAAGACTTGTCCTCTTTTTCTTGTTACCCATCTCCTCCAAGCTGTCCATATTGTCTTCCTTAAAAACAGGAAGCCCCAGAAATCTTGGATCCAGCAGCACATCTATGAATGGGATCCTTACTTTCAGTTTCCCAGCCGAATGATCTGTACAACGGTGCTTGCCATCATTTGCCTTTACATGGTAAGCCAAAGAGTTGTGGGTCATATATAACATGCTGAACTGGGAAACTGTGGGTGTTTCCAATTTTATTTCACTAAACTCAAGGCATTCTGGGTATCAGCTGCTGTTTGCAATCCAAAGAATAGACATTGGATTATAGAATCTTAGGTGTAGAGCCCTGTCTGTCTTCTGTATGCTGGGAACAAAAAATGCTTTATTCCAAATTACTTAAGACATATTGAAATAGCATTGTTGCAGTCATCCTTCTTCTCGTGCCTCACAAACAAAAGTATAGAAATATTCATGTAAAGTGCTATTCTCCAATATTCTGTGTAACATCTTCCTACCCAAATTGTGAAGAAATTATCTGGTTTGCAGGAGCAGCCCAATTTAATGAGACTGCTGAGGGCACGTGAATTATGTTTTGTTATATCTGTTTATGAAAAGAGAGAAGGTTAAATTCTCAAGAGTCCTGCTCTATAGCACTGGCCTTAATATTATTCTCATACTGTAAGAAAGAGCTCTATAAAACCTTTATTTTTGTTATACTCAGAGATATTAGCCGTTTGATTCATGTTTTTCTATATAAAATATACACCTTGGAGTTATGGTTTAAGTTGCATGTCTGCTTGTAGACCTGCCAACAATATCTCTAAATCAGTATAAAGTATGTGAGAAAAGCTTTGAGAAACAGGGTGAAGAGATGCTGCATAACTCTCATCAGCATAATGGACAGAGAAAGAGTATCAGAAGGAATCCTCCCTCATTTCTCAGGTTTAAGAGGAAGACAACAGAAGATCTGCATTTTTGAGACTTACAAGATTGGTGTTAACCTTCCCTGACAGATTAGACGGGAAACATAGCCAGGTGAGATCATTTTACTTTACTATAAGGTTACATTAACAGAATCTTGCAAATCTGAAAGTACAAATCTCCCACCATTTCCTTTACATCCTGAGAAGTTTTGGGGAGTGGATCCTTTCTGAACTTTTTCCTCTGTTTAGGTAGCATTTTTTTTGGCCCATTTCTTTCTTACACACCTTTACAGTCACTAAATAACTGCTTCTCTCTTTCTCTTCCAGTTTGCTGTGATTGAGTATTATGTTTACAAGCTTGTTTCATGTACACTGGTGATTTTGATATCAAATTATGAGAAGCTTCTAGTTTCCAGCAATGTATCAGATATCCAACCTTTAAAAGAATTCATTGAAGTCACGGAAGGTATAGTCACGAGAGTATCAGACTTTTAAATTAATCCTGGGTTGATTACATATGCAAATACTGGCCACAGAATGAATATTGGTGATTGCTTTTTGAATCTTGTTTTATGGATTTTGCATCCAAATTTGAAAAAAAATGCAATGGTTAAGTTTTTAAATGTGATTTTTAATCAAAATGTTAACTGTGAAGTCTTTAAAGTTTAATTAAAAAAAAAATGATTAGAAAATTATTTCCCATTCCTTATGCTAAGAAGACATACTACTGTCAAGGAAACATAGGTATTGTCCATAATGGTTGCCTTTTCATTTGTACATCAGTTTAACTTCTGAGTTGGAAAAACAACTGAGATGTAACAGGACAAGGATAGACGAAATTACTCTAAAGTTTATTATATTCCCCCCCGCCACGCTTGTGCTTGGCTGAGTATGGAAACATAACTGGCACTTGATTATGGGGATTGTGAACAAAATAAATCACCAAAACTGCTTCTCTCTAGGCGTGTGGATCTTCACTGTTGGCTCTGCTTCTCTCACAAGTGTCAGCTACGTGTTCCATATCCTCGCCTGTTATAGGTATGCCTTGATTTTCTTCCTAAGTTTGTGATCCTCTACTGTTCACAGACCAGGGTTCTTCTTTTAAAACATATGGTTTAAAGGAGTTCTGAAATTCTACCTCAAAAATGTGCATTAATGCCTTTTTTTTTTTTAGAAAACATATCAAGAGGCTACGAGCAGGACAGAAGGAATTTCTTCCCAAGTTATTTAGTAAAGTTTCATCTTCACAAAGCGCGGTGAGTTCTTAGTTTTCTCTAATCCTGGTTAACTTCTTCATATCCAACTGATTTTTTAAGCAAAATCCTTTTTTGTAGCCTTTCAATCAGAATTCTTTCAAACACTCTTCTACCCACACTTAATACACTATTTCCCCTGCAGTTTTTGTATTTGGTCTTGCTAGTTTCACTTTGTGTTGGAGGACAATGGCAGCATTCTTCTAATTATCAGGTTCATATTCAGATTTCAAGAATAGCTTGCATTTTAAGGTGAGAGTAAAATCTATTCCACTGTTGACCTTCAAAGAACAAAGAGATTGGAAATAAATGTTTAATATCCACCCATCATAAAGTCTAAAGAATTTGCTGAGTTTTACTTACAATCATATATTTAAGAGTACGGTCATTGGCATCCACAGGTTGCATTGGTGTGTTGGATAAAATTTGGACTGGGTAGGAATCCCATCGCTTGATAACAACCTTCTCCAATCACTTAATGGAAATCTGCCTAAAAAAATTATGCATATTGCGCATGCGCCAGACAGCTTCCTCCTGATTTTTCCTACTATAGGTAATTGTGTAGACAGAGATTCAACAGCTTTGTAATCCATTCATATACATTTCCAGAAGATACAGTTGAGGTACTTCAGCCTTCCATATATTGAAAGATTTCCTGTTGCTAAATGTTTACTACTGTAGCTTAAACTACTCTATATGTGCTATTCTTAAGGGTAATGGCACAGTGAGATTTACACTAGAGCTACCCAGATCTGTAGAAATCTGGACAAGCTTTAAATGGAAGCAAACACTTTTTCTGTATCTCTGCTGACAGTTAGTAGTGGTTTGAATTTTGCAGCCCTAAACAAACTCCTTCCTGAACTAATTCTACTTATTTGTTACTCTGGGATGTTTCTTTTTAATCCTTATCAATTCTCAGTAAGCACATGGAATTCCAAGTTTGGAAGTAATCAGAATTTATGTATCAGTTTTAACTGGTAATTATTTTTTTTTGTCAATAAGGGTCTGCATGAGAGACATACCTGATCATATGTTGAGGCTTATTCTTTGTGTTTGTGCACTTCTATGATAGGAAAGGAGAAACAGATAAGTTCTGTAAGTTCTGATAGCTTTGTTTTTTGTTTTTACATCATATTTGGTACTTAAAAGGCACACTATGGTCCTTTGAATAAGAACCATGCATTTTTATTTCAGTTAAAATCAATGCAATTTCAACTGGTTAATTAATTAATTAATTAGTTGGCAAAATGCCTATATAAATATCTGTCCTTTTTGTTTTCACATTAACAGGGAGCAATCGCAAGATATTCTGGTTGGCAAATTGCCTATCTAGTTTGGGGTATGTATGCTACATCATTTTCCCTAGCAGCGTAGAGTGCCCTCACATGGCCTTTCCAATTGGTTGCTTATGCTTTCTTTTCTAGGTTATCTGGTCATCCACATCATGCAGTGCCTCTTCGGAGTGATGCTCATTTATGGTTTGGTGTTGCCCGTAAAGCACGGTCAAGGGATAGAAATGGCTAAAAGTTTAGGAACGGGCATGTAAGTGCCTTTGATTTTGCTAGGGTGGCCAGAAAACATGTCCCTTATTGTCTGGTGGAGCACATGGAGAGGCTAGTTCTGTGGTAAGGGGTCTCTGGGGCATAAATATGGGGCCCTTGGGGTATGTAGATATTCTAATTCTGGGGATCGAATACACAGGTTCAAAACTTGGACTTCCCAGTTTACATATGAATATTTTTATCAGTTAGCTCAAATCTAGTGCCAATTTTTAAAATATACAGGTACTCCTTGACTTACAACAGATCAAAGTTACAACAGCACTGAAAAAAGTGACTTATGACTGTTTTTCACATGACCTTTGCAGCATCCCCTTAGTCACGTGATCAACATTCAGAAGCTTAACAACTGACTTGTATTTTTGACGGTTGCAGTGTCCCAGAGTCACCTGATCCCCTTTTGCACCCTTCTGACAAGCAAAATCAACGGGGAAGCCAGGTTCACTTAACAACCATGTGACAAACTTAACGACCTCAGTGATTTACTTAATAACTGTGGCAAGAAAAATCATAAAATGGGGCAAAGCTCAACCGATTTCTTACTTAGCAATATAAATTCTGGGCTCAATTATGGTCGTAAGTTGAGGACTACCTGTATTCATGAAATGAATATTAGAGGACAACTCCACCCGGCTGCACCCTTGTTTATGACTTACCTGTGAGGTCCTCAACTTTTCAATGTTTTAAGATATTTATCTGGAAGGAGGCCTAGACTTAGCGGTAGATGTACCTTTGATCTGAGCAATTGGAATTTAAAAAAGAAAAAAATGTGTGTGTGTTTGTGTGTGTGCGTATTTATTAGATTTTATTCGGTCTTTACTTTGGTCATCTCTGCTTTGGCCATCTCCCTCTTTCAGGTAAAATATATAAAATAAAGAGCTATAGGTACATAAAACATATCTTGTTTCATCTCGGGTGTAGACTTCTACAGCTACAGCTTATTTGTGCCTTCTCCCCTTCAGCTTGACCATTGCCATTGTCATAGGGTTCATCGTGTTTCAGATTACAACCGCCAGACGATTTTTTCTCCAGCCTAAGATTTTGCAAGAGGACAAGGAAAAGCCTTTGGCTCTTAATAACAGGCAAGTTCCCCTTAATTAGGCCTCAATTCTTTATTTTTATGAACGATACTTACTTCATTTCTAAAACTGAAGGAAACTTCATGAGGTAAATTGAGTATGTTGTTGCACCAAGCGATCATTTAAAACCAAATATTTTAGGTATAAATTACATTCACATTTTATTTGGAGCTACCCCAAATTATATAGCAGCACATTCCAGAGAATATCTTTTGCACGTCTAATAAGAACGATCCCCTGAAACGCTTCCTAATTAAATTAACAATTAACATATAATTAAAAAAATAATCATCCGAAGAGGCAGCGACCGCTTGACAGATTTCCACAGCCAGGTCCTCAGTCATGAATCAACATGAATCTCTCTCCAATGGTCATTTATTTGTAATTTCAGAAAAGCGTTCCATAATTTCAATTACTTCCTGTTCTTCTCTAACGTGATGCTGGGCCTGAGCGCCTGTCTCTTCCGACTGATGTGCAGCGTTGTTTTGGGAGCCTGGCTGATTGCTCGGATTGATAGGACCATCATGCCTAAAGGCTACGAAGCGGCTGACATGGGTAAGGGCAGGGGTGCGATTCAACTGGTGTAACAACCGGTTCAATGAGTGTGCGCTTTGTGTGCAGAACATTTGCTAATGGCCTGCTCCTGCAATCCCTGTGTGTTAATAAACAGCTGATGTGCAGTAATCCGCTGTGCCGCGTGAATCAGCTGAATTTGAAAACCAGGATATAAAGCACAGACTACAGCTGGGGCAGCAGGGTGGGCTCAACAGCTGATCGTTGGAGTGAACCAGTTCTCCCCCAGCTGATCCCCAGAGCTACCAATCCACCTGAACCGGGCCGAACCAGTAGAATCCTACCCCTGGGTAAGGGCCGGAGTTTCTCAGGGAGAAACTGGGAATTCCTTTGAATATCCCTGAAGGGAAAAGCAAGCAAACCAGGAAATTGGTTTAGGTTGTGTCCTTTCCTCAGTTTAACACATATCTTCCCTGAATAAAGTATTATTCAATTTATGAGGTATAGTTAATTTAACTACAGATAGTCCTGAACATATAATCATTCATTTTGTGACCGTTCAAAGTTACAATGGAGCTGAAAGAAGTGACTTACAACCGGGCCTCACACTTAATGACCCTCGCAGAATCCTCATTGTCGCATGATCAAAATTTGGATGCTTGGCAACCAGCATATATTCATGATTAACAGTTATGTGAACCACCCTTTATGATCTTCCCAGCTGGTTTCTGACAAGCAAAATCAATGGGGGAAGCCGGATTCCTTTAACGGCTCAATGACCTCCTTAAAAACGGTGGTGATTTGTTTAACAACCATGGCAAAAAAAAAAAAAGTCATAAAATTGTGCGTGGCTCACTTAACAACCATTTTGTTGGAAATTCTGGTTCCAATTGTGGTTGAAGGGTGAGGATTACCTATTGGGCTGAAAGCTAAGAATAGTCTGTAAATTTCGACTCCCAAGTAAGTTATTGTTAATTAGGAAGGTGTTTTGAGACTAGGCCATATTTTGGGCCTCCATATTTCCCTGCCATTTTTTTTTCTTACCACAAATCTATGTAGGAAGGGATGACCACTGCATAAAGCCATTTGATAAAGCCACTAAAACTTGAATAGACCAGGAGGTGTTATTCCGAGAGTTCACAGATGAAAGGGCCTCCCACATTTTGGGGCCAATGGCAGATTACAGCCTAGCCCAGCCATATAAGTATAGTTGAACGCATATCTCCTTATCCAAATCAGATCTCTAAACCAAACTTGGAGAACATAATCTGATCCAAAGGCAGGGTTTCTTTGCAGAATCTTCCATGGTATCATAATCCCTTAATCAATCACCCACAGTTGTTCCCACAGATATGATTGGCTCCTGTGAAGAGATTACAGCAGGGGTATCCAGCCTTAGCAACTTTAAGACTTGTGGACTTCAATCCCAAAATTCTGGGAATTGAAGTCCACAAGTCTTAAATTTGCTAAGACCCCCTGGCTTGCAAGGAATTCTTCCAACATTCTTTCTTGTAGTTAGTTACTGCTGTCACTTGAAACTCTTCCTTATTGGGTATGTCTTCATGTCCTGACTCTATGAGACTTACATTCACCCATTCTGATGTTCCCTTTTGGGAAGAGGGTAGAGATTGAGTGAAGCATCAGGAAAACTATACTAACAGCTATAGCCTTTCACTGGGAAAACAATTGAGTAGCTCTTGAGGGAGATGGGTGAATCTCATGGAAAGCACATAAGTTACCCAACCTCATTGCCTGGAATTTACATCTTCACTAAAGAGTGTATCAGATTGTCTATATAGCTAATTGCAATCTTCTAGAAGCGCCATCAGATCCCATTTGCAGCTGAATTTTCCTCCCAAGTAAAGGGATTGCTATTTCCTTGCAGGATACAAGACATGGATCGGGATGCTTTTTATGGACCATTATCACACCAATCCTATTCTACTTTGCTTTGGCCACCACCTTGCAGCCAAATGTATAGAGAACCAGCAGCAAAGAAACTCATATTCCTGTCACATTGATCAATCAACAGGTAAACCCTGCTGTGGTTTGATCCATGTTTTGTTTATGTTGCAGTAGAGGAAGGAGATAGGAGAATATTGGGTTTTGAAAATTAACAAATAAGATTATAGACAATGACAGAAAGCGTTGCATTTATTATATATCCCAAAGATTAGGAAATCCATGCTGCATTCAAACAACATAGTAGATGGGGAAGGGGGAATGATGGGACTGGCAATGCTTGTCTCATTTCACACCTGAAACTAGCAGAAGGGTCCCTTAAATGCTCCCTCTGTGACCTGAGCCAAGAAAATAGAGGGTTTGGGACAACAGAGTGGCATTTTCTGACTGGTGATCTCCAGAGCTGTTGGACATCAGTTTCCATTCTCTGAGGTTTGAGGCCCTTGTGCATCTGATAAGGGCCAGGCTAGAAATATCTGGAGAGTGCTGATAAGTTTTCCTAGTTAGGTGGGTGAAGTCAGACTCCAGTGTGCCTTTGGGCATTGCTAAAGAATCCCTAGAATACTGGAAATTAAACACTCATCCTTTCTCATTTAGATTTTAGGGTGTCCAAGAAGGCCAGGACAAGATGGCTGCTGCTTTACACTCTTCTAAAGAACCCCTGCCTCTCTGCACACAGGAAGCCGAAATGAGGGCCCCTGCTTTGTTTTATCTGAATGGGGCTGAAGAGTTTCAGATGTGCAGAACAGAAGACAGAACATTTCATGTTCTTTGCATATGATTACCTAGTAGTCAGCATACGGTGATGAAGAAATCTTGAAGGATGTTCGTTATGGATATTTCTATGTATTGAAACCCATTTCCAGTTGATTTGGATTCAGACAGATAAGATTGCTTCTGTGGCAGGCCACTTTCCTTTGGAATATTCAGGCTCCAGTCCTTTCATTTCAGTTATTACATGAGAAGGCAGAGGCCATGAACATAACAATTTGGAATAGGATGTAAAGGGATAAGTTGTTTTATTATTGTTTTTAAATTTCATTGCAAACTGTTTTCAAAGGTTTTCTGGAATGTGGATTACAAATGCTTCAGTTAAATGAGAAAGGAAGCGCATGAATAAACATATTAGCTATGGAATCCCCAGGTGTTTATATTATAACTGAAATAAGGATGGTACTTAATCATAATCAGGGTGAATTCATCAAGATATTGTCTCACGAAAGCCTGCACTCAAGAATTAATTTGTTTACATTGTTCCGTTGCAAGTCTTTGGGAGATCATGTTGTCTTTGATGGTTTTCAAAAAACTATACTTGTATTTACACTATGGAGGTTGATACTGTCCAAACAGGTTTTTCTGCCACAAAGAGAGAGCATATCATTTGCACAAAGTACAATCAAACTAATTTGATGCCCTGCAACCAGAAATTATATGGAAAACACATACATGTTGCATTACAAAATTAGAGTACCACGATACATCCTTATTTCACTCATAATGTTGGAATTGGGAAAACCTGAAGGGGTTGAAAAAAAATTAACATAGTGGCAGTGACCACAAGTCAGTCTCTCTCTCTCTCTCTCTCTCTCTCTCTCTCCCTCCCTCCCTCCCTCCCCCCCTCTCTATTTACAATTGTCACACACAAAGTATACAGAACAATAGAAAAGCTCTTCAGTCTTGAGGTCATGGCCTTCATTATAACCTTTAAAATTCCCATTGCAGATACTCCTAATTGGGATATGAGCAGTTAAATCAACCTTATATTCTTATAGCTAGTTCAAGTGAAATTGCTGAATGAGAAATAAGACACACAGATGTTACCCTGTGTTGGGATAAAGGAAATACAATTTGTCAAGATGTATCAATCAGTCTGGCAGTTGGGTGGCCCCCTAGAAGGAGAAGCACATGTACACAAGAAGGAGTAGATTTTCTTATTTTTTCTATTTTTTAAAAAAAGAAATATATGAAGGAAAGACGTTTAGGATTTTCCTTGATTCTTGGATTTTCCTCCCAAGTTTGCCTTTGATTTCTTAACTGATAAGCATAGCTGTCACTTTGTGTTTTTTATTTCAGGCAGGTCCATCATTAACCTGGCAATTGCTGATTCAGGACGATTATTGAGTTAGACCAGCTGCATTGATGGTGAAGGTCCTGAAACACTTTGGTCCAACAAGAATTCTAAGTAATGTTCAGAAAGAGAATTATTGTTCACTAAGAAATGAAAAAGGCGCCTCAGTCAATCTTGCTTAGATTGAAAACAACTCCTGATTTACTTAGTTGGCTGGTTCCCAACAGAGAGTTATGAAATAGAGTAGTAGGGGTGTCAAACTTGATTTCATTGAGGGCTACATCAGGGTTGTGTTTAACCTTGGAGGGCTGGGGTGGGTGTGGCCATGGTGGGCGTTTGACACAAGCTCAAGATGCATTCAAAAACAGCTATTCCAGACCAAGGTGGATTTACTTTCTGGCACAAATAGTCTCAATTCCATAATGTAGAGATTAAAGACATGTAGAGTCCACAGCTGCTATGGGGTTTGACTCTTTTGTATAGGAGCAGATCTGAATATGTGCATAATATTGCCAGAACAGAGACGTTCAAAAGTCTAATGGGAGTTAAGACAACCTAAACAACATCCAAGGTATTATATTTACACTTACTGGGTTGAACGATAAATTAACATTTAGAACCTTAAAATACTTCTAAACAAAACAATTTCTCATTTCTCTTTAATTCATCCATATCTCCTTTTTTTGTCTTCTTCATGTATTAATCCGTCTGACTTATTTATGGCATTTCTCCATCCCCAAATAATAAAATTGTACACTCTTTGTTATTGCTTGGGCAATATTAACTCAGGTTTCCCTGTTGAATCTGTCCTTTGAAATATTAACTAACTCTATGTAGAATACTTTAGCTGAGCCTCCTATTTTTCATTTTTAATAGAATTTCTTTGAAAACATTAAAATTTTATTCCAGATATCCATGGTAAAGAGGAACACTGTACAACACAACAAAATCATCACAATATATTGCTAAATGTCTAGATTCTAGAAAGATTAAGAAAATATACATGCTGTGTAGAAACATTTCCAGGTCCATTTGGACTACAACTGGAGACACAATTAAATCTCACTGACTTCACTGAGTCTTATGCATCCCTATCAATACCTGCCTCCTATCTGCCAGTTTTGCACACTATCAAGTCATAATATGATTTGATTTTGACTCTGTGTTCTGTAAATTCGGCCGTTTGTGCTTTACACAATAAATCACAATTTAGAAATAACCACTGGATGTTTTCACATGACATACTGCATTAAAAAAAATCTTATAGCTTGTGCATATCCTACATCCAATCATGTTCTGTATTTCAAGTTTTTAGGCTCACTGTATTGTTTAGAAACCATTATGGGGGAGATAACATATGGGGGAGATTTCATTGTAAATCAAAACCAAGCAAATTACATTACAGCCACAGATAAGCGAGCAAACTCTTTGGATTAGGCCTGTTCCATATTTTTAAACTGGATGAAACTAGGAATCATGTGGAAAGCAACCATCCGGAAGGTAGATAGAGTGCATGGGGTTGAGAAACAAACATATAAAACGTGCCCTCCCCCCGCAGCCCATTTTTGACCACCAGACTGCTGTAGGAAGTCATGGGGGCCAAAAATGGGGCCAAAAATGCCCCCCTCCCATGGCTCATTTTGGCCAGCAGAGGCACCACAGGCTTGTCCTTCGTTATTATCAGGCTGGGCCTGCAGGCCAGATTTAAGCACCCTGTGGGCTGGATCCAGCCTGCGGCCTTGAGTTTGACACCCCTGGAATAGAGTGTGAAATAGTGCATTTTGGGGGGAAAAACCCATCAAACCACTTGGTGGCAATGATGGACCAGTAATGTCTGCGATAGTTAACTGTATCTGTCAATCAATCTGATCATCAGCTTTCTCTGGAATGTTTTCTTTTTAAGAACCTCATAGAAAGATGTTACCCTCAAAATATACTGTAGTAAAAAACTATTCTAAATAGTGGCTACGGTTGTCATTATATATTATTTACAGCTGGAAAGCAAATATGGCGATGTTAATATTGTATGCTGACAGCCTTGAGCATTACTTGCCCTTTTATTGTGAATTATTTCAGCCAGAACAATTGTTATTTTAGCCTATACCACTACAAAATAGAGACATGACTTAATTTACCCACTGTTTAAATCTTTACAACTAGGAATAAAGAATCAAATGTGATTCAAATGTGTTATAACTTCCATCATCATAGTCTGAATGGCCACTGATGAGGGTTCAGGTTAAAAACATCTGGATAGCATAGATAATCTAGAAAATAATATCACATTTCTTATTCAAAATGTTTTTCTTCTATGCTTTCAAATTCATCTGATATATTCTTTGACTTAAAACTAGAATTCAGATGTTTTACATTTTGTTACCAGGTTTAACAGCTGGCAACTCCAAATAACTTGGCAGTTAAGATCTATATAATCTGTTGGATCATCAAATGTTCCTTTAAATATACAAGCATTCACAAGCTAAATCAACCTTCCAAGCGCATTTCCCCAGAAATGGGAAATTAATGCATGAAAAGTCTTAGTAAATTCTATTCTGGTAGATTCTCAAAGGATTATTTTCTTGATCATCCCATGCTAGCAACATCAAAATACTCCCAAGTGATCATCCAGTGAGGCTAATAGGAAGAAAAATTAGAGCAGATGAAAAAAAAACAACTTCATAATTAGCTTGTTTATAATTAAATCAGCAATATCCATCATCACATGATGTGGAGAGGGCTGCTAATTTGGATGACTTTAAAATAGACTGGATTCATTCACTGAGGATAATGAGGGTCTCCCAAAAGTAGTTTTGGAACAAGAGAGGGCCAAATATCCACTTTCTACTTGCGAGCACCACAGTGGCACGTACCTGGTCATTGTGAGAAACACTGGATTAAGTCATCTTAAACCAGCTCCTGCCCAGCTATTCTATTTTATGAAGTTCAAATTGCAATTATTATGAATAGCCACAGGAGGGCAGAATAGCATAAGAAGTCTGTGTAGGTCACTTGAAGAATAGTTAAGAAACTATATGGATAGAAGGTGTTAAAATAATGGGAAAAGGCTCCTGTGGGGGTCAAATGCAGTTGGCTGGCATGGAATATTAATTTTTCAGCAACATTTGTGTGGCAATGCATTTTGGTTATGCGAAATGAACTTAACTATAGAGCAATGTAGGAGGAAAAAAAGGATTGCAATACATTGAGATGGCAATTACTTTCCCCATGTTTGCAGGTGAATGGAAGGAGGTCTGATTCCCCCCCCCCCCCACCTAGAAACTTCTGTATTGTTGACAAGGAAACGATATGGAAAGGAATTGTGCTGGTTTTGAAGCAATTTTTACTTTAATAAATGCTGATCTTTGTAATGTCTCAATTAAATGCAAGACTTTTAAATCTAGTTTACACAGCATGCTTGACTTTAATGGGTGCCTATACCCTTCATTTTTGGTGAATTGCATGAATTGCAAATGAACAGCTGAATTTATTTGTACTGAACCGAGGGACTATCTCATCATTTCACAATATCTAAGTCATCATTTCATGGAAAGACTTATGCATTTAAACACAATGGAACCATTCAGTTTTGTTGATACTGTTTGTACATTAAACACTTTTTATTTGGAAACGGGACAGGGAGGCGCAGAAGCTTAATGACGCTGGATGTTTTGAGCAATTGCCAGGACTCTGGGGGTTAGAGTCCAGCTCTGCAGGATGGGGTGAGTTCAGAGGTGGAATTCAATTTTTTTAACAACCGGTTCTGTGGGCGTGGTTTAGTTGGTGGGCATGGCTTGGTGGACATGTGACTGGCTGGGTGTGGCCAGCTCAACATCACTCACATCGAGGCACGCATCTCCTCGCCTGGCCTCTTATGACTGTGGGAGATGCTGCAACAGTCGTAAGCGTGAAAAATGGTCATAAGTCACTTTTTTCAGTGCCATTGTAACTTTGAATGGTCACTCCACATAAGCAAAGTACCAGCAAAGGAGGAAAAAAAACCTCCATGGAAGTTCCTGAGATAGGAACTCTAGTCCTGCCAAGAATGTAATAAGAGTTAACGGAGAGGCAGTTTCTGTAAGCAACACCAGAATGTTTCCTTCCTGCCTTCCTTACAGGATTAGGCCAGTAATTTCTTCTAACAACCGGTTCTCTGAACTGCTTAGAATGTTAACAAGCGGTTCTAGCGAATAGGTGCGAACTGGTAGAATCCCACCCCTGGGTGAGTTCCTGTCTCTTGTTCTTAGCTCCTGCCCACCAAGCAGTTCAAAAGCATTATTTGCAAGTAGATAGATAAGTCCCGCCATTTCAGTGATGGGAAACTGCTGGCTGCGTTTTGCACTGTGAGCTGGAACTGGTGCTGGATATGCCCAGAAGTGATTGGCGGAGGAATGGTGCAGGAAAGTCCTGGATGAGCTTGATTTCCTCTGAGAACACTGGAGGCCAGCTGGTGTGAAGCTAGTTCACTCTCTTGTGGTGATGGACTAGAGACAGTTGGCTGCAAGGACTTCTACTGCATGCATAACATTGTAGCCTTCCTGGCCTTGTATGCCATACACTAAACGAATAAATATTTGGAGACAACACTGACTTTTCCTATACCTGCTTAATCCTGAGTTAAAACTGTATTTGAAGCCACTGATGGAGAAGATTCTAAGGTAACAAGATTCCAGGTTGATCTCATCTTGGGAACCCATCTCATTTTGGGAACCGACTGATAGTTAATGAGTAACTCCAAAGCCTCTCATCTGATTTTCTGTAATTGATAGAACCAGCTACAGAGCCACGTAACACAGTAAATGCCAAGGAATATTGCCATGACTTCATTTTGCCTCTCTGTATTTGGTTCATCTTCATCTTCATGGCAGTATCACACAGCTTTATTGGTTCATTTCCTGTACAACCAACGATCCAGGTTTATTGGCGCATAAGCAAGATATTAGTGTGTGATCAGTCGGGCAAGAATGTTGAGTGCACATTGGAACACGCATCCCATTTTAAGCTACTGGGTAGGAGAAAGAATGTGCAGTTGGATGCATATCTAATTCAATCCATTTCTTAGTCTGTTACTCATGCCTACAAGCCTGTCTAGGCCTGCAGGTCTCCTTAGCTTGAACCAGGCATACATACTTAAAGGTAGACTCCTTGGAGTTTCTCAGTCATAGAGGTTATTGTTGTCCCAAAGGTGCTTTTTTTCAAGAGGCAACTGGATTTTCTGTTTTTTCTTTGAAGATGTTTTGCTTCTCATCCAAGAAGTTTCTTCAGCTCTTAAAGGTAGTCTGTTTCATTGCATATGATGAAATATAGATGGGTGGTGGGTTTTTTTGCAGGTTGTATGTCAGTTTCTTTCTTGGCTTGTTATCTTGTGCAATTTTGTGTGCTTGGCCAAACATGGATAGGCATTAGCAAAAATCACCTGGGCCCTTTAAGGCTGTCTTGTATCTTGTATCTCTCCATACCTAGCTCTTACTTTTATTTATGCCTGATGGCTAATGCAGGGCTACTGCCTGTGTAAAAAGGTAGAAATGGCCTTTAAAATTAATGGGATGTTGGCCTTCTCGGTCTTTACTTGGTGTATATCTCTTTTGAGCTGCTGTCAATTCTATTGTCAGCAAGAAAAAAACGTTCTGAAGCCCTACTAAGATTGTCTTGGATGCTCCTTGTGTTAGCCTTGGGTTGTTATCTTCAACTCTCCAGATATAGTAGGAAATGTTCAAATAGGGCAATTGACAAACAGCACGAAATGCACGATGGATCCTGTCCTTCCCATATGCCATAAGCTTTAGTGTCCTTCAAGTCAAGATGACCTAGATCAGGGATGTCAAACTCAAGGCCCGTGGGCTGGATCTGGCCTGCAGGGTACTTAGATCTGGTCTGCGGGGCCATCCTGGAAACAGTGAAGGACCGGCCCATGGTGCTTCTGTCAGAAAAAATGGGCTCCCGAACTCTGTTTTCACTGGCAGAGAGTTGCAAGAGGCCCTGGCAGCTGAAAATGGAGCTCGAGAGCCCGTTTTCACTGGCAGAACACTCAGGCCACCACAGATGCCCCTGACAGGAGTGACATCAAGCTGGCCATGCCTCCTGGCCCCCCGAGATCAAACACAACCCTGATACAGCCCTTAATGAAATCAAGTTTGACACCCCTGAGCTAGATGATAGCTCTCATCATGTCCACTAATACAGGGGTCCCCAACCACCGGGTCGTGGACCAGTACCGGTCTGTGGAACATTTCCTACCGGGCCGCCGGTTTGCTGGGTGCCGCCATCTTGTTTGACGAGAAAGTGCTTCCGGGTGAGCTTTTCTGGTTGGAAAGCAGCGTTTGGGTGCTGAAAGAATCCTCGCGCCTTAGTTTCATCGAAGGGGGGGGCTTCGAACGAAACTAAGGCGCGAGGATTCTTTCAGCACCCAAGGCAAGGCGAGCCGAGCGACCGTCCCGAAGCCATCCCGAAGCGAAGCCCATCGACAAAGGTACAAAGGAGGAATTGAAGGTGGCAGGGAGAAGCGGGGAACGGCTGGTTGGCCGGTCGCTGGGCTTGCCTTGCCTTGTCATGCATGCTGATGCCGGTACCGGGCCGCCGATCATTTTGTGATGCCAGTACTGGGCCGTGGCACAAAAAAGGTTGGAGGCCACTGCACTAATGGGCAGTGGCCATGTTAGCTAGCAGCATGGGAATTATAAAGCAATGGCCCAGGGTCAGGTTTTCCTATATCAGAATAGATGAGGGTGAAATAATTTTATTTGATAGCTTAATTCTTAATGCTACCTTTTCTCAAAAGATAGATGCATGTTCATCTCTGCTTCCTTTCCTTGTTCACATAACAACGTGAAATTATAATTGGAGTAGGACTAATTTAGCAATCCCTTCCCCTTCAACTGTGGAGAAACAAGTGGCAATTAAATATGAAGAAATACAATCTCCCATCATGAATATTAATGAATAGCTGAAGGTACTATCTGTAGTAGTCCAAGATTTTGGCTCCCAGCTGTTAATTTGGGAAATGACTCCATGAATATAAAACAGCTTCATGCAAATGCCATGGATGATAAACAGGATTTTTTTGAGGGAGGCATTGAAAGCCAAGTGAATTGACTGGCCATGGGCTATTGTGATGACAGACAGGGAGAATATAATTCTTAGATTTTTGTGGAGAGAAGATGCTGATAATAGCATTTAGCATTGATCTCCTACTTGATGACCAGCAGTTTCATATGGAAATTCTACCCTACACTATCTTGGCCCATTAGTAGTTCCTATCACTTGATTGCAAGCAAACAAATGACCAATACATGTATGGAAAAAATGATCACAAATTAAGAATACAGAAAGAAACTTAGCAGAACAATCATCTATAGGCATTTTTGGGTGAATCCCTTTGAATATATTCAAATCCATTTTTCCTGGCGTTTTCACAGATTTTCAAATGCCAAATACAATATATTTGTGTGTGTGTGTGTTTGTGTGAATTCCAGATTGCATATTGACCCAGGAAGAAGTATGGATATGCTTCAATAATAATTATGCCCACAGAATTTTCCACCCCAGATATGAGTGTTCATAAAAAGACAATCTTTCGTAAACTCCTTCCCTTTGCCTTAGCGGAACACTTCAAAAACAATAAGGGTGCAGTCTTTTAGGTCGTTCATTAGCAAACATTACCAACAAGCCCAGAACTACTTTCCTAATCAAGAAAGGGAGAACTTGGTGACAGACTTCCATAGCAAAAGTTTCTCGGAGCAGAAATTTCATTTCCTACTCTAAATGGAAGGTTCACAGCCCCCCCCCCCCCTTTTTAGATTTCTAGTGCAGCTGTCTGATACGGCCAAGGCAGACATTAATGGACATACATCTTTTATGTTTTCTTAATTAGGAGGTACTACTATTGGGATTTCTTTGAGCTGAAGAGAGAATGTCTGGGAAGATAAGAAGTGATTCATTCCAATGAGATGGAGACAGTGCTCTTAATTATCAGACATAACTATGAATTGCTGTGCACATTGCCAAATCTATTTCTGGAATGTTTGGTTTTTATAAATTATAGTTCTCTTCCATATTCTTTT